>NW_026925388.1:0-26285 GCF_032062105.1 Saccostrea cuccullata | reverse complement strand
ACCACAGTATATACATTGCAAGGAAATATGGGAAAAATTGGAAGTGAAAGTAATTTTGCCTTGAAAAAAAAAGTGGCCACCCCCCCCACCCCCACCCCCCCCCCCATTTCATTTTTTTTCCTTGTTAATTTTTTTAGGTTAGTAAAAAAAATTTTCTCAGGTTGCCCCCCCCCCACTTTCAAAAACGATGCTACGTGCCTGAATTATATAGAATTATTTTGACTTTTTCCTTGGTAAGCCGCCCGTAGGATTGTGCATTTAGAGGCAAACACCTTAGTGCGGGTATTACTGTCTCATGACAGCATCTAGTGGTCTTTGGAAGTATTTATCAGGACAACAATTCAAGTCTTGAAAGCAGGAATCTTCACAGGAACAAGGCGGACAACGCTCAAGTGTCATGTGAGGTTCATACTTTGTTGTACCTGCCCAGTCAAAACACATATCCTTTTCTCCACAGGCTTCAATATAAATTGTCATCAGCCTTGACACATTGAATCCAGAAGTTAGGCAAATCGCCGACAAAAACCAAACAGCAACTGATTCTTTCATTGCTCCTGCTATTTTTTTTATTTCATGTTGAAATCTGTAATAATTGTTAAACATATTTTTTTTAAGAATTCATCATCTTCATAACTTGACTTTCCTCTTAACGAGGCTAGGGGGTGGCAGCCATTTTTAGACTATTTCAACCTCCTTTAAAGGAGAGCTCCATATAAAGATATACAAAATGATCAAATTTTAAAACTAAAATATATGAATTTTTTCTTTGTCAAATGATAGTTGACAGCTAACGATACCGTATGTAAAAAATAATTTAAATCTGGTGGTTAATTTGGGATTAATTTGTTGACCCTTCAGCCTCCTTAAACGGTGCCTCAAATTATATACATGTTATTATCAGTATCATACTATCTTAAATGCAAGTCAAACTGTAGCGTCCAAACATTATAATTGTTTTGTTTCCATGCATATCGAAAATGTTGGGTAAATAGTTATTTACTGCTTGGAATATGTAGGAAAATAATAAAAATTTATATTTGATACAACAGATATCTGAGAATTGAGGAGGATCTCTCTCTCTCTCGTACATTTCTTTGTTCAATGAAATCTATGACAGCATATTACTTATTTATTTTGAAAACTTAATCTATTACAAATAATTTGATTTCCTCTTTCCATAATCTCGTCCGAGTATATAATCACGACCGGGAAATGTCTACAGTTAGCTAAAATAATCATCATCAAATAATAACAAGAAACACATTGACGCAAGCGTCAAAAATCGGCCGCAAACCAATTAATTAATTCTTTCATAATACAGTTAGAAACTAAATTCTTATATTTATCTGTTAATATATATCCCTATGACATTAAACATTTGAATGCAACATTCCAGGGTTTTCTTCAGTACATAATACCTGTACATTGCTACATGTACAATGTATTTAAGCAACTTACTCGTAGTCCTCTTCGTCCCCGCACTCAGTTTCATTTGTACAAACGAACTCTGGCGGAAGTTTGATGTTTAAGTAGTTTTAACACTTAACCATCAAAACTAAGGTTTAAACTTATCTAACAAGAGATAGTTTAACTTTAAATAAAACGTAACAACTACGTGGGGCTCC
Source organism: Saccostrea cuccullata (assembly GCF_032062105.1). NCBI lineage: Eukaryota > Metazoa > Mollusca > Bivalvia > Ostreida > Ostreidae > Saccostrea > Saccostrea cuccullata. The sequence continues at coordinate 24,660 of NW_026925388.1, read as the reverse complement.
TCGCTCGCTCAGAGGATGTTGAAACCCCCAACTTCCCTCTAGATCCGCCACTACATTTTTTCTCTCTCTTGTTTTGGTGTGAGATGTGGCGGGAAAAAGGCTTGGCATATTGTAAAACGCGATTTGTTCTTGTCTGTTGGAGAAAAATCTCCTAATATTCTGTTTGATAATAAACTAAGATCAAGTCATATTTTTGAAAACTTTCCGTATTAAAAGTACATTGTATATTTATATTTACACGTCATTTTAAATTATTTATACAACAAATCCTGTTGAAGTAGAGAAAGTCAATTTGTTTATACATGTATATAACGCGGCCCTTGCTTTAGACTATGCCCAACATGTGTGCTTATTTCTCCGCACTTCAGTTACGTCGGAGTTTGTCAATCAGGATTGGATGAAAAATTTAACCCATTATTTATAAAATTTTAATTTTATGATTATTGTGCGTTTTTGTTTAACATTTAAAAAATCTTTCTTAATATTCTATTACATGAATGTTAAATATTTTTTATTCAAATTGTTCCAACTCCGCAGAAACGCACGGCGACTTAAAACTTTCATATCATATAACCGACCGCCTCCTGGCGGCCGGTAAAAATAACACAAAAATAAATAATAATTTGCATTTGGATTTTAAAATTTGAGTGTATTTACGCAATATGTCAACAGACATCAGTGAATAAAAAGAAGAAAACATTGATGAACCATCAATTGTCACCCGTGAAAAAAATAAAGTAAACAATGGAAATGTGTCTCGATCATCAAACCGCTTCAATATGAGTGAAAAAGGCATGCGTCTAAATGATGGAGACGAAAGTCCAGAATATTTAGAAAACTTTTAGTCGGATGAAAATCGACCAAAAACGGTGCCCTTTTTAAATTTAATCAATTCCTCATGTAAAAGTTGGCTGCATTATATATATTGAAACTAGAGTCATGCATCATCTACAGAAGTGGATCAATTTTTTATATTTATACTACACGCGTTCGGTAAGAAATACACATGTTTTACGGCAATTAAAAAAGTATGTGCAGACAAAATTTTATTTATTATTTGTTAACCAATATTATTTATTTATATTTTAGCAACTGTAATTAGAATTATAGAATAATAGAATAATTTCAATGCAAATAAAAGATCGGAGGCATTCCGAATAAATCGTTAATCTTGCGTTTACCGTTCACTGTGCACTCGCGTTCGCGCTCCGGTCGCGTTCTGCATTCACACATCGTTCACCAAGTTGCATGCAGCGTTCGCACATTGTTCACTCACCGTTCGCTCTGTGTTCGTTAAGCGTTCGTTCAGCGTTCGTTCACCGTTTAGGTGGGAAAGTTGAACATTTCAGGAACCTTAAGTCTATCTCCAAGGTCAATAGTATGACCGGTAGAAATACTTAAGTTAGTACTTTATCTAATAATTATGGAAAGCCACAGGGGACCCCCAAGTCATGTTCTATATATTCATAGTAATTCAATCTTGGGCGGTCATGTTTACAATCCCGGCCAAGTCATGATCGGCCACACGGGACCCCCAAGTCATGTTCTATATATTCATAGTAATTCAATCTTGGGCGGTCATGTTCTATATATTCATTGTAATTCAATCTTGGGCGGTCATGTTCTATATATTCATTGTAATTCAATCTTGGGCGGTCATGTTCTATATATTCATAGTAATTCAATCATGGGCGGTCATGTTCTATATATTCATAGTATTTCAATCTTGGGCGGTCATGTTCTATATATTCATTGTAATTCAATCTTGGACGGTCATGTTCTATATATTCATTGTAATTCAATCTTGGACGCCAATGGACGGTCATGTTCTATATATTCATAGTAATTCAATCTTGGGCAATCGTGTTAACAATCCTCGCCAAGTCATGATCGGCCACACGGGACCCCCAAGTCATGTTCTATATATTCATAGTAATTTCAATCGGTCATGTTATGATTGCAACTCTGACCAAGTCAGGTTTGGTTTGATAGCATAACATGGCCTTCTTATCTTTGCCGGTCATGATTTGACAACCCTGGCCTAGTCAACATATATCCCATGTTTTACATCTTGACTAGGCCATGATTTTCTATCCCAAGATTGCATTGGCCAAGATACATTACTTCCAAACGCAGTCAAGATTTACTTCCCAAGATTTTATAGGATCGAGATTCGGCCAAGATAGCACATAACTTCCATACGCAGTCAAGATTCACTTCCCAAGATTTCAAAAGACAAAGACTAATTTCCCAAGATTTCAAAAGATCAAGAATAGGCGAAGATTTTTTCGCGGCAAGCATCGGAGTCGAGACCCACTTAAAGGTAGGGATTTTTTTTTGGTTGTATGTCACGAATATAGGTATTATCTAAAAAATATGGATAAAAATATATCTGTTTAATCAAAGGAAGACCGTATGCATTTCACGTTTTCCTCTTTTTGCTTCTTTCTTTGACATTAGAAACAGAAAAAAATAAATTCTCACAAGATTGATATTTACAGTTTAGAAAAGGCAGAAACTGATGAATAAGATAACATGAAAGAAGACTAGGCTTATTTTTTTGTTTTATTTGGCCCAACTTAATGGCTTACTTAATGGCTTTATTTAATCATGTTTAAAAAACTTAAATGAAGGATATGGAGATAACAAACAGTATTCAATCTCAACGTCCATTAAACAAATCTATAGGCCTACAACCCGTTTTCATGTTGACAATAATAACAGAGATGATAAACAAGTGTTAGATCAGTAATATTGTTTTATTTAGTTATCATGGCTATAGCTTTGTGTTACAGCTTTATTTATTTTTTATGACAAAATGTAGCATTGGGTTGGTTGTATTTGATTTAATGGTGACACATACAGTATATTTTCTATTTTAACTATTTTGTAATATACATAATGGCTGTAATTTAACTGATTTGCAGAGTGACATTCGGTTACATTGGTTACAATCCTTACCCTAGCCCCAGTGAACCAATTAATATTAATTAACCATATTCCTAACCTAACCCCTTTCCCTAAGGCCAGGTAAAATTAATCTTTAGATTCTCATCCTAATTTGCTGAAAAATTAGGGCGGGTGATCGGATTTTATTTTTTATTTTTTATAATTGTTAATTTATATATAGGCCTAAGTATCAACAAAACAATGGAAACCCCGTACACATTTTTTTCAATACCTTAATACAAATATGAATAAGATTTAATTCCTTTCATACTCTTTAAAAATCTAAAAAACATTTTTGCTTTAAAAATCAAATATTTATTGTTGATTAACAAATTATCAAGTACACATTATACGGCACACCCTGAAGAAAATGAGGTAGGGATACCAATAAATTGCGTATGCGTGACTTCTTATTTTGCAAAATCTATATAAATGTTCTAATAATTATTCTACTGAAAAATCTATGCCTTCTCTTAACTCTGTCTATAATGTTGTAGATTTTTTTTTATTTCAAAGCAAAGTCACACAGCTGGAGATCGTTATATATAACTTGACCAGGTGTCATTTTCCTCGTCTATTTTTACTTAGTTACAATCTCTCTACATACTTGCTCCTGCCAGTGATGGTATCTATATGTGTTTATGCTATTTTTTTCCTCTGCCTTCTCTATACTGACAAATTATCTTTTCCTTACACATTTAAACTGCTTTTATTGCCGATTTTTCTCCATTCTTTACATGGCGTTTTTGCTATAAATAGCGGCACGCGACTTTTAATACAGGCGGGAGATAATTCTTAAACTGAACCAAATTCTTACTGAATAAAAAAACATGAAAATACCCAAAAATCAAAATAAAAAACACCGGGGCGGGGCATTTCGAGAGGGACTGGTGGGATGAGAATCTAAAGATTAATTTTATCTGGCCTAATCTGAAAAACTAATTAACCCACATCCTAACTAACAGTATATCCCTAACGTTTATTCCCACCCTAACTAACCTTTATCCCAATCCCAACTAACCTTTATCCCAATCCCAACTAACCTTTATCCTAATCCCAACTAACCTTTATCCCAATCCCAACTAACCTTTATCCCAATCCCAACTAACCTTTATCCCAATCCCAACTAACCTTTATCCCAATCCCAACTTACCTTTATCCCAATCCCAACTAACATTTATCCCAATCCCAACTAACCTTAATCTAAATCCCAACCCTTACCCTGACCCCAAATCCTAAGTATAATTATAAACCCAACCTAACCCTTCTCCCAAATCCCAAACACTAAGCAAAACCATAACTATAACCTTAAACTCTAATTAATCTAAACCAAAATTACTCAATTCCCAGCAGTGACCTAATTTTAACCCTATAGTCCGAATATTTATATGTATTTCTTAACCTATGTTTCCAGCAACCACTGTTACCTGACTTAAATACATAAGAGTTGATTAACCAATGTAACCAATGTGGTTGCAATTGGAAAGGGGTAAAAGTCGTAACTAAATCATATGTTAAATTGACTAATTTTATCAGAATGGCAAAACTTGGGCAGAAAATTGTGAGGGCTTTTGAAAATGAAGAACACTGTGATGTACGTATCACACTAGCTGATGGAACTATCATGTGTGCACATTCATTAGTGTTGGTCATTGGTTGTCAATACTTTCATACCCGATTAAATGGAAATTGGAACAGTGGAAAAGGGAACCATGAAGTAAATTGCAGTGATTTTTCTGCAGGCCTTACACGGTCGATGATTAAGTTTCTTTACCAAACAGATATTGATCTGTCAATAGAAAATGTACAGGACATTCTACAAATTGCAGATTTCTACATCGTTCCTGATTTAAGAAAGAAGTGTGAAGAGTTTTTGCTCTCTTCAATATCATGTGAAAATGTTTTTTCCATCCTGAATATGGCTTTTACATTTAGCATAGAAAATGTTTTGTCATCTGCATTGTCATTTATTGACAATTATTTAGAAAACATTATGTCTATCAGAGAAAATGCAGACTTGTTTTGTACATTTCATAAAGATCTGTTAATTCTTTTAATCAAAAGAGACTCACTGTGCATTCATGAAGAAAAACTCTTCAAATTTGTTGTTATGTGGATGAATTCTGAAAATAGAGCTGAACCTGTTTGTTGGAATACACTTGTTCCTCACATTAGATTTGGAAGAATGTCTATTGATTTTTTCATAGAAAATATTGTTTACAAAAATGTTATAGAAAGTGATTATGCTTTGAAAATCATGTTATATATGTCCTCTTTATCTACACAGAAAGATGTGATTGATCACAATACATATCGTCCAAGAAAGTGTATTTCTTTAAATGATCGTGTAGTGAACAGGTTTTTTTTCCATAGTCCGAATAGTACATGGGAATATGATGCCATTTATGGTGACCGACTAGCTTTTTCTGTAAACTCAGATGTTAGATTATCAGGAGTTATTCTCTTTGGTGCCAAAAACTGTTCATTGTGTGTTGAAATTACCCTTTTTTCTGAAGACTGTATTGTTAAATTAAAAATACGAGAGGAACTTGGAGATGTTTTTGATTTTCCTGTAATTTTTCCAAATGCTGTCGAGATAAAAAAAGAAAAAAATTATACCATTGTTGCAAATGTTAGTGGAAGTAATGTCTTTTTTGGGTTGGATGGTGTAGAGTGTGTAAAAACAATGATTGACAGTAATACAAAGGCTGAAGTTAAGTTTTTTGACAGTGTTGGTAGCAAAACAAATACAAGAAGAGGTCAAATTAAAGGTTTAATTTTGTGCTAAATTTAAATTTTTGCTGACAGACATTTTACACGTTTAAAGTTATTAAACTTTATAAATTGTTTGGAAAATAGCTTTCAATTTGAATTCCTTGGATTAACTTAAATCTTCTATTAATAACGAAGTTAATTTGTTAAACATTATTATTTTATGCATATATTTTCAAATTGAATATGGTAGTTTTGTATTTGCTCAACCAATTGCAATGCATTTATTGATTTAAATGCATCAAATATATCATTTGTCATAGCTATGGTTACATTGTTTTAATATCATTGGTCTAATAGACAAGCATTTTACTGCATATGTGATTAGATTTTATATAGTCATAACAGAATACAGATATTGTGTGTGACTCATAAAAAACAAATATATCATGTATATGAAATACTATTAGAGCTTGAAATGTATTCAGTTTGTCAGAGGTTATGTACTTGTACTGCATAAAAGATAATAAATGTAAAACTCTTACATGTATTTTATTTCATAAGTCCCTTTTTTTGGTGAAACTGGATGGGATTCGATTTATATACAAATCGGGTTTGTTCTTTCGTAGAATTTTCTCAAAATCTATTCATAGCTCAACGTTAATGGTAAAAGTTATTTGAATATGGAACTGCAGAGCCAAATTAAATGTAAGCAAAAAAGAATGATACTATGAAACGATGATGTGTTTAAAAAGTGAATGAATTACATTATTATGACAAACATTGATTAAGAAAATAGATTAGATTTAACTATAAGAGTTTTTTTAGAAAGCTGCTTAGGTATTGAGAGATAATATTCACAATTGGCACACAGTATTGTAATATTGAATTGGGCTAATATCCAAGCAGTGTTTTATAAAAGAACAAACAAGTTCTGATCAAATTTATAATGATTATATTTGAGGTATGTCATTAAACGCACCCTTGGTGTTCTGCCATTTTGCCTTATTTGATGTATGTAGTATTACATGAGTTTTAAGAATTCTTTGATCAATAAAGTTTTGATAAAATAGCATGTGTAAAACTACTACTCACAAAAAGTCAAGCAACTATCTCAGAAGGTATGTTTTTAAGGGAGAAATAACTTGTAATAGATGGTTTTGTTGCAATACCTTCAATTACAAGTAATTTTTTCCTTTAAAAAGAATAAAAATGAGTTTGTTGCTTGACTTTTTGTGAGGGGTATAGGTTACATTTTCAGGGTTTAATTTGGTATGTGCACCATAAATGAGGACACAGAATTATGGATGAAAGTAAGTAATATTCATTTTGTAACTAGGGCACTGCAAGTATTTGCCGATGCCAATTAAGCAATCACCTTATTAGTACCCTACCGGTTTCACTGGTATAAAAATATTGTATTTTTATGACCATTATCATTATGACAGACTAGTAAATGAATGCTTGTATATTTTTGTAGATTTAAAAGACATCATTAGAAGGTACCACAGAAGAGGTTTATCTCACAAGGAAATTCACTTTTTACTGAAAATAAGACATGGTCAAAACTATAGGTATGTGTGTGTACATGTATATATAGCTACATATAATTTGATTAGAAAGAAAGAAAAAATAACAATTTCTTAAAAAAACTACACAAACAACATCAACCCCATCCATTCTTCTAGCATACATATAAAAAAAAACAAAGTTATCAACCAACCTTTTCTTAAAATTTATTCAATAGAAATTAGATTTTATAGCTAGAAGCTACCCACCCCCTCCTTCTTCCAACATTGTTTGAACAACTTAAAAGAAAGTGAAGGGATTGTATATTGAAATCAAATTCAAAATATAAGGAGACTATTGCCACCCCTTTTTTCTTCTCCACTTCGAAAAATGATGCTACTTGTTTGAATATTCAGAGTAGTTGCATCTCTTTCCTCGTGCTTTTGTATTGAATATGCACTGTGCAATGCTGCTGCTAACACTAACCTTCTAAAATAAAGGTGTGTTGGTCTGTTAATGACATGCTAATTAAGGCTAATTAATTTTAATAAAAAAACTTTTTTTATTCACTGAAAGGAATGAAATACTTTAAATTTCTATTTTCTTCCAGTTTCCAATATCTGAAGAGAAAAGTAATACCAAGATTAAATTTAAATGACAGAAGAGGAAATAGAAACCTGCCAGATTTTGATGAAGTATTGGATCTGATAAAGGTAAATTCAATGTACACACACATATGCATGTGCCTGTGTGTGGAGGGAGAGAGAATATATAAATAAAAATGCATGCATAATGTGTCTGTGTGTTATTTTTACTTTCAGAATGAAGTGAAAATAAAACCAGATCGAAGTATCTCTGACATGTTTTTCAGATTGAAAACAATCCATGGGTGCAATGTTCGAAGGTAAAGTAGACTTTTTTAGCTCACCTGAGCCGAAGGCTCAAGTGAGCTTTTCTGATCAAAATTTGTCTGTCGTTGTCGTTGTTGTCGTAAACTTTTCACATTTTCATCTTTTTCTCAAGAACCACTGGGCCAATGTCAACCAAACTTGGCACAAAGTATCCTTGGGTAAAGGGGATTCAAGTTTGTTCAAATGAAGGGCCACGCCCTTTTCCAAGGGGATATAATCATGATTTAGAGAAAAATTATTGGCATTTTTAAAAAATTTTCTCCTCAAGAACCACTGGGCCAGGAAAGATGAAACTCGTGTGGAATCATCCTCAGGTAGAGTAGATTCAAGTTTGTTCAAGTCATGACCCCCATGGGTAGGGTGGGGCCAAAATGGCCGATCAAAGTTTTACTTAGGAATATATAGGAAAAATCTTTAAAAATTCTCTTCTCAATAACCACTGGGCCAGGAAAAATGAAACTCGAGTGGAATCATCCTCAGGTAGTGTAGATTCAAGTTTGTTCAAGTCATGACCCCCATGGGTAGGGCAGGGCCAAAATGGCCGATCAAAGTTTTACATAGGAATATATAGGAAAAATAGAAATATATAGGGAAACCTTTTTAAATTATCTTTTCAAGTACTTCAAAGCCAGGATTAGTAATATTTGTATGGAATCATCCTCAGGTAATGTAGATTCTAGTTCGTTCAAAGTATGATCCCCTTGGCAATAAAAATTCAAGCCCCCTTCCCCCAACATAAATTAACTTTCAGTTCTGATCTGAAATGTTTTTTCCTAGCTGATGGGCTCAGGTGAGCATTGTGGCCCCAGGGCCTCTTGTTAATATTTCTCCTTGGTTACACACAGTTGCAGGAACACAGAGAATGTGGAAAAAATGTATCAATTTTTACTTTTTTGATAGAGAATTGGTGAGGCAAATAATGAAAGCACTAGACCCTGTCGGCGTGTCCCTCAGGAAGGGAAACAAACTGAAACGAAGACAGTACCTTAGTAAAGGTTTTTCATAATTATTTACTTTGATTGTAGAGTTACATGTGCAAAAGTTTATGGTTTATAATTTTTGTTCAATACATGTACTGCATTTGGATTACTGTAGTAAGATAATATTTTGTTGAATCCTTGTCATTGCAATTTTAACAGGTCCCAATTGGCTTTTGCATATAGGTAAGTTAGCATTTTTATGAAAAAATTGCAAATAGATTTTTTTAAAAAAACTTTTAAGGCAGTGATTCATTTTGACGTGGTGCGTCCTGCATGAAATATACACAAAATTTGCTCAGTTCACATAATTTCACTATTTGTGCATCTCATTTTAAAAATACACATGCCCATGCATTTTTTCGCTAGAACAAGATGCCCGAAATATTCCGAATTCAAACACACTACAAAAGCAGAAATCTCATAGGTCAACACTTAATAATTAACCAATGAGATCCAATGATACATGACATTACCTTGTTGATGTTGATCATGATGCTACCAAATAAAACGGACAAAATTACTCCGGATCCAGGATAGATTAACCAGGGTTTATGAAAAAGTAGACAAGTGGCAGTTAATAGCAACAAAGAGGTTCATGCTAAAAGGAACGCTGATCCAGAACGTGTAATAAATGGCTATTGATACAGGCGATAAGGAAACAGGCAAAACTCTGAAGGGTCCCAGTGACAGCACTTTGCCTGTCTCTTAGTATGGTCATTTAACATTTTAGTTTAGATAAGCATAGCTTGTTTGATATTCATGTTCTAGGTAAAATAAATATGGACTTGTTTTTGGTTTGGGACTCATAATTATGGTTAAAAGGGGGCCTTTGGACTCGTATAGACAATTTTCAAAATGAATCACTGTTATTAAAGTTGTTAATTCAATTTAAATGGAATTAAAGTATTTTATTAACATGTTTTATAGTACTGTAGCGCATGAGCAACGTGTAATGTAAATATATAAATATATTTAGTTTCTATGCTTTGAAACCAGTCATTGCAATGTACGTAAATTTCAAATACATTGGTGAAGTCTGCTGTTCAATGAATGCCAGTAAACAGCAGAATGAATCATTTATGGTGTATATAAATTTTTAAATTAAAAACTGTATGATATTTAGTATCTTTTTTAATAATTGTAGATCAGTATGATAAATTGAGCCCTTTTGGGATTTATATCAGTGGATGCATTGATGGGTAGGTAAACATAAAATGTTGGGAATTTATTAATTATACTTTTTACTATATCCTTAGAGATGTAGGCACATTTGATAGCATTGACAGATTTAACCCTGTGTTTGAGTCTAGTCTGTCACTATTGCGGTTACGTTGGGCAAGTTACTTTACTAGTGCACTCTCTCCACCCAGAGTTTAATTTGGTAATGCAAAAGCTTACAAATCTTACATGTTCCATTGTAATTTTAGGTTTTCCCGCTATGTGCTATGGGTGGAAGCTGGTGTCAGCAATAAAAACTGCAAAAAGATTGCAGGGTACTTTTTGAAGACTTTGGAGAATGTTAAAGGTACATGTAATTCAGTGCAAAGATTTGGAAGAGTTGGTTTGTTAAATGAATATATTGAAGACAATATCTCATTTGATTTCTGGAGTTTAAGCAAGATGGCTTGTTTTCTGTAATATTTTTTTTTACCTTTTGCATCTGTTAATGTTGATGTTTATACATATTGTATACTGATTTGTAGGATTTCCACATATTATTCGAGGAGATGCAGGTCAGTTTTTTTTTTTAAAAACGGTGTGAATTTAAAAAAAAAGAGAGAGAGGAATAAATCAGGTTATTGATTTGTCAGGCTAGTAATAACATGGATACCCCTGCAAATAAATCTAAAGGAGGTATGCTGGAATCATCCAGTCTGTCTTTAAGAACAATTTGTCCCCCATCCTATAGATTTTTTTTTCCTACTGCATAGAAAAGAATGACAATTGGTGCATTTTTTGAAAAAAACCATTTGAATATGTGAACCTGCAATGTTTAGCTCTACTGGTCAGAGACCAGAAGAGCATATGCAAAAGTAATGCGTTTGTCCGTCTGTCTGTCCGTCTGTAAACAATTTTTCAAAACGCTACTCCTCCTACAGTTTTGGTCTGATTTCAATATGACTTGGCACACAAGTAGACTGCACTACGATACATAGAATAGTGCATCGGTTTTTAATTTCGATGAACTGTAATGCCATGGTTACTAAAAATAGAATTTTCTATGAAATTACTTTAAAATGCTACTCCTTCTACAGTTTTGGTCTGATTTTAATATAACTTGGCACACAAGTAGACTACACTAAGATACATAGAATAGTGCATCAGTTTTTGATTTCGATGAACAGTGTTACCATGGTTACTAAAAATAGAATTATCTGTGAAATTCCTTTAACATGCTACTCCTTCTTCAGTTTTAGTTTGATTTCGAAATAAGTTGGCACACAAGTAGACTACACAAAGATACATAAAATATTGAAATGGTTTTTGATAAGTACAAATCAGTAGAGCTACAGTCTTGACAGAGACTTCTGGTTAAATGAGTTTTCCCAAAGAAAAGTCCTATTATTAAAATGGTTAAAATTTTGGGTGGGTTGCTGCCAAACAGGTACACTCCTCAACTCCCACCCCATCAACATTTTCATTAAAAAAGGGGGTTTTTAAACAACGACTAATAAAAGTGGGGTAACACAGGAGGCTCAGATTTGCATTTAAACTTCAACATGAAGCTTTAAATAAAAACATAAGACTGACATATTAATCTAAGAGCTATGGTACTTGGGTGACCATCAAGACCTGTGGCCATCTTGTTAAGGTAAAGGTTGTGCATTAACCTTAAACCTGTCAAGGTCAGATGTGAATGTCCTATTAGAATTATGTAAAAAAAAAAAAACAAACAAAAAAAACTCTGGTCAGGAGCATACCTTCTTAAATTTTAATGTAAGTTATACTGCAACCTTTGGTTGCCTTTGGTCAAGGTTGTGTGATTAATGAGATTGAATTAAAAGTTCTATGCCAACTGAAAATATTTCTAAAGTGAAAGCAAATTCTCTGAAGAACTTTTCATCCTTATGTCCATTTTTTTCATCCAGTCCTTTTGAGACGACTATCTCAATGTCTTGTTTATAAACTAATGATTTGTTATTCTCTGGTCTTGATACTTCAAGTTTGAAAAAATTAAATAATAGTTGAGCGTTGGGGAAATTGATTACCCATTTTAGAAGATAACATGCTTTTGAAACTAATTTTATTGTGAGATTTTGGTCTTCATCTTTTGAGGATCATTATTTTGTACCTTAGAATTCTTTTTATTGATTTTATGTGTAAACTACCTATTTGTTTCTTTATATCCCTGTTTGAAATACCCACATATTTTTTAAGGAACAGAGAATGGGACAGTAGCTGCCATTCAAAACTTCTTGAGAGAAGATGATGATGACTGCTTCAGCAAGAAATCCTTCCTCTATGGAAAATCCACACATAATCAAGTAATGTTTATTATTAACTATTAGCTAATTTACCACAGATCTTGTCATTGTGTCATATGTGAAGTTGTTCAAACCCATCCCAATATTAGTGGTTATTGACTTACTTAAAAGCACTGCCCTTTCACTTTGAATTTTGACTGAATGACTGTATATTAAATCTGTAACATAGCTTCTAAATTTTTAAATTTTTTTAATTGAAGAGGATAGAGAGATGGTGGGGAATTTTTGAGAAGAAAATGCACAGATCGATGGATTCATCATTTTAAGGTTAGAAAAATACAAGTTTTTTTCCATCCTTTAAGTAAAGTACATAAGCCGAACACTGTTCATTCTGTGAGAGAAAACTGATCAAGGCCTGTAGGGCCAAGCTTTCTCTCACAGAATGGACAGTTTGAGGCTAATATCCAACTTAAAACATTACCTTCATTGTTTTAAGAATGGACACAATCAAGTTAACCTGTTGACAATGCTGATAAATATATTTCTAAACTTTGAAAAATAAAACCAGTGTTGCATAGAACCTTCTGTTGTTCACTTAATGGATAGGCAGGAGGTTTATATAGCTGTGCTGTAAAAATTTCATATTCATTCACTCTTCAATTAAGCAACACCATCTCATTCTTTATTGGGAAGAGCATCTCTTATTTAACAATATTTAAGGATGTAAAAGATGGACTGCATATATTAACACTGGGATAATCTGGATATGGAGGGTGGGAATGTTGTGCCAACTGTTGATATGGCTTACAATATAATTTGATGGAATGATTAAGCCAACCAAAACAAAGAATGCATTGACCGACTCAGATGCAGAAATTTTTCCAGGGGTGCGGAGGAGGTTGACGGTCAAGGTTTAGTTTTATGAACCTTTTCCTATGTTGTTCGGATGATCAAGAATTAAATTTTAGATTGTGAAGAATATGAATTTTAATGTAATGCAGTGAAATTTGTTAAAGTGTATGTTCTGATCATATCTGATGTGATTTGTGGTTACCATTTATTAATATGATAAAAGGCATTTAATATACCCCTGCTCTGAAGGAGAAGGGGGTATACTGTTTTACCCTTGTGTGTCTGTCTGACTGTCCGTAGCAAAAAATTTTGTCGTATTTTTCTCAGCAATTACTATTCATTGCAGGTGCTTAAAATTTGAACAAACTGTTTGTTTAGGCATGCCATATTGTGGGTTATATTTTCTAGCGATCGAACGTCAACTTGACAAAATGAAAACTTTTTTTTAGCCTGTATTTTCAAACAAATTTTCGTCAAAGAATTCTCAGCAAAATTCATCGCAGATGCTTGAAATTTTAACACACTATTTATATAGGAATTCCATACACTTGGATATATTTTTGTACACATTTTTTGGAGGTCAACTTCCTGTTTAAGTCCACTTTGCTTATTTTGTATATTCACATTAGAGCGGTGGTATTACTAGTGAGCATTGGCTCACAGATATCTCGTTTTGATTCCTGATTCTGAAATATGGAGTAGATTTATATCAATACTGGATAATGTATACTAAATATAAAAGCTAAAAATAAACAAAGGATTGAGTAAAAAAATGGTTTAAGATGGATATTCAAGTTAGGCATTATTGTTCTGCTTTTCTATTTATTTTTCATACGGTTTCAGGAATTAGAAAAAGATGGTCATTTTACAATTGGTGATGATCTTCATATGTAAGTTTGCTTTTTCACTTAGAAATAATCAACAGATTAAATAGGCCAACTATTCAATCATTAATAGATTAAAAATAAATAGGCCTCTGTAGCAATAAGGGTATAGACGATTCAAAATTCCTCCGACTCTTCAACTATTCCCCCATGTGAATGAATCTAAAAAAATAAAGGCAAGGTAACAGTCATAGGAGTCTAAGATAAGGGTGTAGAACTCAAAATGAAGCTGAAAATGCAAACATGAGACTCTGACATGTCAATCTAAGGGTTATGGGACTCAAGTAACTGTCAAGGCCTCTTGTTGTTTACATTTTCTGTTGTCTTTGCTTTGTCAGTTGCTACCGGTTTGTCAGTATATCACACAAATATGTGTGGTTTAAATTCAATATCAAAAGTATCAAAGGCTAATGAATCAATCAGATCCATGTTTGAAGCCAAAAAACTAATATCAAGTTTCATTTCAGAACTTTAGTTCAGTACTGCTACATGCAGATTATCAGAGAAGACTTGGAAGAAGTGAAATTTGCCTGGAATAACCACAGAATCAGGAGACAAAAATCAGGTGATATTGTTCCTGGGATACCTGAGCTCCTTTATCATGTTCCTGAAATGTTAGGTCAGTTTACTTGTTTTGATTCTGAAATCATTTACAAAGTGATCAAATTTTTGTTTGAAATACTTTTATAAGAGAAAAAAATTGCAATTGTTTACCTATGTCCTATGAAACACATTGTTTAAAAACAACAAGGTCACAAATGATTTAATATATATATACAAAGTATTTTCCTATGAAAATGTAAGAATTTTTCCAAAGGAGTTTTATATTGAAAACTGAAAAACATGTTTATTTAATTGTGTATGATGTATTATTTCATTTTTATTGTGTATGATGTTTTATTTCATTTTTTATTTAAGGCAATCCACAGTGCCAAAATTATCTTCATTATATCGATGTTAATGATGAGCGGTTTCATTTTCTGAAATCTCAGTGCTGCTTTGGAAATGACTTGGATGATGACATTAAGGAAGCTTTTGACATCATCTCAGACTATTACCCTCCTTCAACAATATTAGAAGCCAGAACTATGTATATTGCTCTCAAAGATGGATTGGAACACCAGATATATCATTAATTTTTTTGCTTTTTTGGGGGTATTTTATATCCTATTCTCATAATTCATGATATATTGTATGAATTCTGGGTTGTGTATGTTTAATTATGAACATCTGTTTGTACACATCAAGTACATGTACTTTGTACATCATCAGGAAACATATTATATGGGAATTGTAAAACATGTACAAATGAAAAACAAAATTAAAAAAAATATCAATGCATTGAATTCTAATTCATATTATCCAGTAGTTCTTTTAATGTCTTTTTATAACTTGGAAGTTTAACCAGTGAATGCAAATTTAAAGAGTCCTGCAACTTACTACTATGCCTACAAGATAACAATTTCACAACTTGTTGACAATGTGACACTACTGAAGGGTGCTTTAAAATTTATAATGTAAATACTATAAAGTAAGGCATTTCTAATGCTCAACCAAAATTTGAACATCGGTCGTCAAGTTGTGAGATACAGAGCACACAATTCTTTGTTATGTAAACAACTCTCGAGTTATGTTTTTAGCTCACCTGAGCCGAAGGCTCAAGTGAGCTTTTCTTATCACATTTTGTCCGTCGTCCGTCCGTCTGTCTGTCTGTCCGTCTGTAAACTTTACACATTTTCGACTTCTTCTCAAGAACCACTGGGCCAATTTTAACCAAACTTGGTACAAAGCATCCTTGGGTGAAGGGGAATTTAAATTTTGAAAATGAAGGGACATATCCCCTGGCAAGGGGAGATAATCAAGAAAAGACAAAAATAGGGTTGGGTTATTAAAAAACCTTCTTCTCAAGAACCACTGGGCCAGTGAAGCTGAAACTTATGTGGAAGCATCCTGGGGTAGTGTAGATTCTAAATTGTTCAAATCATGACCCCCGGGGGAAGGGCGGGGTCACAATGGGGAATCAAAGTTTTATATAGAAATACATAGGAAAAATATTTGAAAATGTTCTTCTCAAGAACCACTGGGCCAGAAAAAGTGAAGCTTAATGGGAAGCATTCTGGGGTAGTGTAAATTCTAAATTGTTCACATCATGATCCCCGTGGGAAGAGCGGGGCCATTATAGGGAATCAAAGTTTTACATAGAATTATAGAGGAAAAATCTTTGAAAATCTTCTTCTCAGGAACCACTGGGCCAAAAAAGCTGAAACATATGTGCCCATGGAAGGTTCATGGGGAAGTGTAGATTTCAAAATGTCTAAATTATGATCAGTGGGGTAGGGTGGGGATGCATTATGTATAACAAGGGGGAAATCTGGTAAAGAACAGAATGGTCAAAGCTTCTCAGGTGAACGATGTGGCCCATGGGCCTCTTGTTTACATTTTGAATTTTCAAGGTTAAGACCTAAAAGGAATCCAACAAATGCTAGAAACTACTTGTTTATGTTCAAAACTAATCAGGAGAAAGAAAAATCAGTTTGAAAAAGATCTCTTTTCGCTATTTTGACCAAATGGAAACAAAAACATGACTGGAGCCTTGTTTACATGACAGAAAAATTTGAGATCTGTATCTTGCTCATATCTGTAATGCATTTTAAAGTATTTTTAAAAATGAAAGCAGAAATATCAAATTTGAGCATAAGCGAGACCATGCCGCTTGACAGTAATGAAGTTAACGTTAAACTTGACTGAATTTCAAACGAATGGGCATTTCAAACTTTTTGGCCAAAAACTCGCATTCTAACCAAGTACAACATGATTACAGTGAAGCACCATGTATAAGTGATTTGGTTGGTTATTTCAATACATCTACTTAACTTACCAATGCATCAATAAAACTTGCTTTAATGAAGTATGAATTTATAATAGAAAAAGCTGTATTTGAGTTTTACTGCTATATACTTCTTAAGCCCTGCCCTAGCACTAGAACCCTTGACCCCAGGGCCATGAATTTCACAATTTTGGTAGAGGACTCAATGCTGATTGCAGTCATGCTAACAGTTTGACTGCTTGATGTCCAGTAGTCAAAAATTGCACTAATTTTAGTGGTTTTGGCCCCACCCCTCAGTCAGAGGCCCCACCCCTCAGAAGGGGGGCAGGGGCCATGAAATTCACAATATGTGTTCCCCTTCACCCATAGATGCTTTGTGCCAAATTTGGTTGAAATTGGTTAAGTGGTTGCAGAGAAGAAGCTGAAAAGGTTCAAATGTTAAAGGATGATGACAGACGTAAAACAGATAGCATAGGTGACCTAAAAAAAGTTCAGGCCCCGAGATTACGAAGCATCTTAAGCTTAAGTCAAATAATGCCTTAGATGCTGAATTGTTTTAGAGGTCAAGCAGCCCGAAATGAAAATTCCTTCCGATTTTGTATCAGTCTGCTGTTGTATGCAAATTATGAGTTTCCTTTAACAAGTTTTAAAGATTTTATAGATAATTGAAATTTTGACTTAAGCCTAAGTCTGTTTCATGATCCCAGGGCCAGGTGTAATGGGATGCCTCTATATTTTGGATATTGTTCTGATCAAAATATACCAGAAGAATTAAGTATAATTTTATGAATCATTAATTTATTCCTTAACCTTAATTGTTACCAAACGGTATATAACAATCAGTTTGTCTACAAATCTTTCGTATCACAAGTTCCAATACAGCTGGGGCTTTTATAATTTTGACTTTTCCAAAAATATTTTAAAGACTCTTTTTGGTCGAATAGGTACAATCTGAAAATTCTAAAAAAGCGTATTTTGATCGTGTTCTTTTATCCACACTAAAGTAGATTGAGTGAAAAATTCCCTTTGGGGCGATGGAGAACAAAAATAATAGGCCTAGTACATTGGTTATATCCGATTCATTTTTAACAGTTCCTTCATCAGGATACCCACTTTTACATTCAGTTTGAGGATAAACAGTTGATCACTGATATAATAATAAGATATAATAAAGAAGAAAATGAATATTGTGTTATTTCTTATGTTTATTAAATTAGAACATCCCCAAATGCAGTGAGAGTTTCTTCTGTGGCAAAATGCTAAAAAAAAAAGAGAAGAATAAACTTCCTCATGTAATTTCATTCAAATTTTGTATCAATTCTTTTATGAGACTTAATTTATGTCTGTTCATGCAAAAGCAATTCTTGCTTGTGTTCAACTTTTCATTACAGAATGATAAAGTACCTTACTTTGCGATAGCAATGTATATACAAGTATACATGTAATATAATCGTAAATTCGCTATAACCGTGTTCGTACTAAACAAGTTTTGCTGTATACTGAATTTTTTGTTTGAGAAGTTAACATGCATGTGTGAATTTACTGACAACAACTCAGAAAACGACTTAGAGTATTGAATTTTTAATTTCTTAAAATGTTCATTACATAAAATACTTTGATCGATGTAAATACTCGGGCTGAGTTTTGACTAGAAATTTTGTATTGCGATATATATTGTATTTCTAATACCTTGATCATGCTATATAGAATACCGGTTTGATAACAGTTCAAACATATTCATGTTACAGATTTTCCCACAAATAAACAAACAATTCATTGAACATTTTATTTACACATTTTATGACAAATTTTCCCACAAATAAAAACAATTGAATCTAAACTTTTTATGTACACACTTTTACAATATTTAAATTTGTATCAAATATAATAATGTGAAAAAAAATGAATCAACCAAATTTTAAAATATATATCACTATTGGAAAGTATGGATGCATTATATATCCATGTTTACAACAATGACTGTAGATCAATACCCTCAAGACATAAGAAATATTATGTAATTAAAACAAGAACATACCAAGTTGATACATAAAAAAGATATGGACTGGACACGTTTGCATAGACAGCTAGACCAACAGACAGATAGACAAGGTTATTCCTATATAAACCCCTCCCCCAACTCTGTTTGTGGGAGGGGGGGGGTATAATGAGATGTGACAAACGATTGAATTTGTTTAATGCTGTACACATGTATACACAAATTGCTAATATATTAATAAAAATACATATTCATGCAATCATGACATTTCCAAAATATGACCTGTTTAAACAAATGAATTTTATTAAATATTAAATGCAAAACTCTGATAGCCCATTGTGGCCACCCTAGTCATCAGGGATGAAGGTGAATGTTTTTTTTTTTTTATTAACTTGTGAGAGAAGGTCAAAGTTGTTGATGTCAAGTGAAAGGTATTTTTGAA
Source organism: Saccostrea cuccullata (assembly GCF_032062105.1). Classification (NCBI taxonomy): domain Eukaryota; kingdom Metazoa; phylum Mollusca; class Bivalvia; order Ostreida; family Ostreidae; genus Saccostrea; species Saccostrea cuccullata. The sequence continues at coordinate 5,170 of NW_026925388.1, read as the reverse complement.
AAAATATGTGAAGTATGAAGGTTCTAGTATCTACTGTTAAAAAGTTATGAGCAAATCAAAAGTTTGGAATTTTGTGTAAAAGTGTATTAAACTTCAAGGTCATCATCAACTTTGCTGGTACCCAAACAAAGTTCTTTTCATAAGGAATACCCATAAGCACTTTGAAAGCCATAGATTCACTAATTAATCAAAAGTTATGGGCAAGGTTTTAGTTTATGTGTACAAACAGACAGACAGATGAATGGACACGATAATAAATACTATATAACCTCAAAATTTTTATTACATGTGCATAAAAGTGACTTTTACAAAGGATGAGGTGACTTGCGGCCCCTCGTATATTGACAAAAAAATAAATGTCTAAATTTTACTCAAATTTTTGTATGTAACTAATCACTGATATGTGTACCATCATAGAATACTATTTTTTACAAAAATAGAAACGTGATTTGAAAGATATAGATCTTAGATTGGGGTAGGGGTATCATGTTTACATTCAATTCCCATTGCATTTTAACCCCGCCCACTCTTTGAAGCCCTTAAAATATACGAGCGCAGATAGGTACAATTTTCTCCTTTGGTTGGTCACTGTATTTCATTGTATTCTACCTATATGTGAAAGGAGTAAATTGTACCTAACTGCGCTCACATGCTATTTTTAAAAAAATTGTAAATTCTAATTGCCCTTTCCCATTATAAACAGATCGACGGAACTAGATATTCTGACGTAAGAATGAATTCATATGCTAATTGAGGCACAGGCGATACTTTCTAACTGACCAATCAGCTAAATGAAATTCGTTACGAGTGAGTACCACAAAATTAGAATGTAAACATGCTTGAAATTTTACTGCTTTCCGATATTTTTTTATGCATTTGAGTTACAGATTAGACACGGATCTACATATGTACCATTTCCAAGACCACAGTTAAATTTATATACAGTTACAAACAATTTATAGAATATACATGATATACATTAGTTTAAAGTTTTGTAGTGTGTTTGTTGAGCAATTCGCTAGGTCTACATGTACTCCCAAGTATCGGTGAATACAAGTTTCATGTGCATTTCTTGTCCTAAAAACCATAAATGCTGAAAATACATGCGTATTATTCAGTGTAAACAGCATTGGCTGACCATTATAAAAGTATGAAATGTAGAAAAAGGATAACAGGTAAATTGACCTAAACCACGTGTCTGCGATGAAATGTAAACGTACTAAACAAGCATGTTTTGTTGTTCTGTCATCGGATTGGACAATGACTAAGTGCGAAATAATAACAATAGCCATATAAGGTCTTCTCGAACACGCATATCCCTCTATTGTACTAAGACCCGCCCATTCTCTTGCCATAAAAGAAAATATTCTCACAAACCTGGCCGAATTTAACTGTGATAGGGTCTAAAAAATCAAAGATAATGCAGTATCCCTTATAATAAAAACGTGTCTATACTATTGAAACTCTTCAAAAGGCATCGTATTTATTCACTCATATTTGAAAACTACCAACATCGTTGTAGATTAAATATAATTCGTCGTGGAAAAAGGGGCCCCAGATAGCAGTTATGTCACATCATCCTTTCAAAAAAGTATTCCAATTTAAAAAAATATATATATATTATGCAGTGTACTTGGAGTAGCCCCTTTCCTATCCGGATAAAACATCCCAATTATAATATTCAAAAAATCAAAACATTACGAAAAGTATTCCATGTTCGGAAATTGGAGTGGCCCCATTACTGCCCCCAAATAAAACACTCCAATTACAAAAAAGACTTAGATTACAGAGAGTATTACAAATATATAACTGAGGTGTATTTGGGGCGGCCCCATTACCGCCCCCGATAAAACACTCCAATTACGAAAAAGAATAAAGATTACAGAAAGTATTACAAATATACAAATGTGGTGTAATTGGATTGGCCCAATTACTGCCCCTGATAAAACACTCCTATTACAATATCAAAAAGAAACTATAGATTACAAAAAGTATTACAATTACATGTATATGAATGTGGTGTAAAAGGAGTGGCCCTATTACCACCCCCGATAAAACTCTCCAGTTACAATATCAAAAAGAAACTATAGATTACAAGAACTATTACAAATATATAAATGTAGTGTAAAAGGAGCGGCCCTATTACCGCCCCCGATAAAACACTCCAATTACAATATCAAAAGGAAACTATAGATTACAAGAACTATTACAAATATATAAATGTAGTGTGAAAGGAGTGGCCCTATTACCGCCCACGATAAAACACTCCAATTACAATATCAAAAGGAAACTATAGATTACAAAAATTATTACAATTTGAAATAAATAAATGTGGTGTAATTGGAGATGCCACATTTCGGCCCCTGATAAAACACTCCATTTACAAATACTTTAATTTGAATCATAATTACACAAAAAAGAATTGCTTGATACCAGTGTATAAAGCAAAGAAAACTGCCAAAGCTGCTGCTGAGTTTGGTTCCATTACCGTCTATGTGTAGATTCATATCAGGACATCTCCCAGACCAGTGAAAGTATCATTTACAGCAAAACACTGAAAAAGTGTAAATAAATTTTTCTAAATTCAATTCTTTTCACTTGTTTTCACATATTTGGGTATTCATTTTATATCACTTTAAAATTCTTGGTTGTGTTAGAGTGAATTAAATATCAATTGATTTCATCTAGATTTAACCACAGTAAAGGTGACAAACGACATGTTCCTCAAAAATATATATTAAATATTATATTATGAAATACATAATTTCTCCCAAGAATTTGTTATTGTAGTCTAGGCCCTTAAATAAGGGTTCTATACCAGACATTTGGATAAGATACAAGGGTGATGTTTCTTATTTAACCCTTCTGGGTAATCTTCTGAATGGCCTATATCACAATTTTTGGTGAACTTATCCATGTTGTACTTGAAATAATTTAGAAAACAATGTAGAATTTAGAAATCAGATGAGATTGACTGACAATTAAGTATATATTTTTTTTTTTTTTATAAAATACCAAGTCTAGAAATACAAAACATATTCGTCTGACCTTTACAACTTACTATAGAAATTCAAAGACTGACTTTATGACATCAATACTAAAATTCTTTGTATTATCAAAGACGGTATATAAATACCTACCCCTTCACGAAGGTATAGAACATCCGGCAACTCTTCAACCTTTACTTTATGGGAGTTGCCTAACTCATATATGTGGGGGCAGCCTTTATCCTTGCACATTGTTGGAGCATAACACTCCAGGTGAAACACAGGGGGTAGAATTTCAGGATCTATTTCTTGAACTATCCAGCTGTATACACTCTAAGAAATAATAGTGACATAATATTAGGTGTTTCATAACTTGCATTTAACTAGAGCAATTTAAGTAACTCATAAAATTAAGTTCTTCATTACCTGCACATATATTTTATAAATGTACATGTATATGAAAATAAGAGGCTCACAGGCCTTTAGGTCACCTTAGTATCATAATTAGTAACTTTCCAAAAATTGAATTTGGTTTGCGTTTTATCCTAGAGGCCATAAACTTCACAATTTAGGTAGATGATTTAATGCAATATACATGTAACAATCATGCTTACAGTCTGTCTTTTTCATGTCCAGGAGTAAAGAATAAGATTTTTTAAAAGATTGTATTAATTCTAGTGGATTTACCCTCACATCTCAGGCCAAAGTTGAGCAAGGGTCATGAATTTAAAAATTTATGTTCCCCTTCACCAATGATGCCAAAATTGTTTGAAATTGGTATAACTGAAGCTGTAATGTACAAATGTTAACACACAACACATCTCACATGATGACAATACAGTAAAACTCGTTTAGTACAAACACGTATATAGCGAATTCACGGATATAGAAAAGTTTTTCCGGGTCCCCGGCAAAATTTTTAACAAATCTTTGTTAAATTTTACGGTTATAACTAACTGATATAACAAATTTACAGATATAGCGAACTGATTTTGGTTCCAGTTGAAGTTAAATATAATGAAATTTACATCTTTTATAATGAACTTTCTATGATCTCAAAATTTGATAAATTGAACTAACTTATTTTTGTTCATGGAATTGTCTATATAATTCAATTCACAATAAAACCTTAGTTATCGACGGTATGTTTCGTAATAATTACTTTCCTAACATATCTGGTAGTAATACTTGAAGGAAAAAATGTATATTGCAAATTCACTTTATATGGTTTTACGAATTCGTTATACGGATATAATGAATTACGGATATAATGAATTAAATTCACAGGTCCCTAGGACTTTGTTATAACTGAGTTTTACTGTACAAGAATATCAATAAGTCACATGAGTTTCTCAGGTTACCTTGTAAAAATTATGTTTAAAAAAATCTTGTTTGGTAGCTGATGCATACAATTTAGTTTGAATTTTGTTATACTTTTCATCACTTAAATGTTCAATAAAATAGTATCTCCTTCATAAACTTCTCCTTACCTTGACTGTGTCACCATGCTTAAAAGGCCTATTTATGGCAATACCCCCATGGCTTTCATACACGACACAAAGCAATTTTTGTGCATCTCCTTTGGATGGAAACTCTATGAAGGTGTTTTCTGCAAACTAAAACATAGGTAATCAGAGATTACAGAGCTCACCTCAACGTGTCTTGTCTTTGAGTAAGGCAAATTAAGTCACACAATTAACCAGTAAAAAGTGTACATCCAAAAATACAAAATTTATGCAATTTTGATACTTTGGAATAGACCTATATAAAAACTAAAAACTAGTTCTTCATCATGAAAATGTAATTAAAATCCAGCATCTGAAGCAAGATTGAGAGTTTTCATCCCTTGATGCATCATTTAGGCAACTGGTTTATATAAGCCTTATAGTTTCTTGGTGATAGACTTGCACCCATAACTTTTACGAGGTCTATTATCTGGAAAATGTATGTCGAATTCAGCATCTGATGTGCATCTTAAGATGTATCATCTATGCAAGTTTGGTCAACATAGGGCTTAAAGTTACTTGCAAATGAAACCTGTATAAAATAATTAACCTTTCCACTAATCCAGAAAATGTAGGTCAGATTCAGCCTAGTATAATGCACCCTTAGATGTACCATCCATGCAAGTTTGGTCATTATAGGGCTCAAAGTTACTTGGAAATGAAACCTGCACTATAAAC
>NW_026925387.1:0-26650 GCF_032062105.1 Saccostrea cuccullata | reverse complement strand
AAACTGACCTTCAGCTTATAAAATTGTTAAGAATTTGACAATTTGTCTATAGAATTTTGAAGAATTTGACCCTTTATCTATAGAATTTTGAAGATTTTGACCTCTGACCTACAGAATTGTGAAGCATTTGACCTATGACTACAGAATTGTGAAGAATTTGACCTATGACCTACAGAATTGAGGATCCTGTGAAGAGGTATATGTTGCTGTGTTATTTCCCACCCATGTCGCTGTAGCAGCCATAGAACCTGAAAAAAAATTATAAAATTTTAAACTGAAATCATATCCCTCAGAATAAAACAGACAAGCTGATTGGTCTTGAGCATGTCACTTGCAGAGAGACAATTTGTTATGTCTCCCTCAAGTGCAGGGTGATATCTGTGGTAGTAGAAGCAAGCATTTAGGTTGACAATTGTGTTGTCTTTCTTTAGATGAAATTAGAATGCCTTGCACAAAATGACTCTTCTAATTTAGGCATATAAATGATACTGTACCATAAAATAAACAAAATGAACCTCTCATAAAACTACGAAATTCCGGAGAATTGACTTACTGCGTGGGGGAAATGCGCTGATGTTGGATAATGTCGGTGATTGTGAGACGTGAGAGGACACCTGAGCCCCGAATCCCTCCCCCATCGGCGAGGGCAGACCGTGAGACATGGCACTGGCTGCTGCTGACGATACAAAAGTAATCATATCGACGACACATTTCTGTGATGATTTAAAGTATTTACATCAATGACAACTTTTCTACAATGATATTAATTTGACGCAATTCTATGATGATATAAAAGTAACAATGCATGTCTATGATGTGATGTTCCTCTGTGACGGTCCTCTCACAGAGTACTACTTATATATCAGATATAATCAACAACAGATGCTGAGCTCAGATATAATACTGTATACAGGGTTCTTTTTGCCCCGTGTTATTTTCGCCCTTTCACACTTGCAAACGATTTTGCCCCATTTTAATTTCCTCCAGTCACAGTTTTGTTTAAGAAATTATACATGTAAATGTATTGTTTTTTTTAATTTGCACCATTTTAAATTCGCCCATCTGTGAGTAGGGCGAAAGGGGCGAAAATAAAATGGGGGCGAAAATTTCCCTGTATACAGTACTTCCTAAACATCAGATATCAACTATAATGGATGCTATTCTACAATATAGACTAAGTACTGCCTAGATATAACTTAAGTTATACATACTATATAATGCTACTCTCCCATACACATGTCTAGATATCATGTAATGCTTTACTGAGATACAAATTTAGTATTGTCTGTACATCAGATATCACCAATGTACAAAACAGCTGTGATATAGCCAGGATATCAGATATCAATGATGCTTCTCTCTGATACAGCATATATGATATCAATGATACAGATATTATACTGTCCTGGCATCAGACTAACATTCTCTCCAACTGCTAGAGAACTGCCTAGATATCGGGTTATAATGAAATGTTAGTGATACAGCTATAATGCTTCTCAAACAAACAGAGTACTGTATAAACAATAGATATCAAATATATATTATACGTTTACTCTCAAACACAAAATAACATCCAAATATCAAGTCAATTCTCTTGCTATATTTAGCCTTTTTTCAAAAATATTGATCTGAAAAAAAGAGGTAAACATTTGCTCACTCATACTGAATAAAAATGTTATTAGGCTACATCTTATTTATGTTCCCCAAACGGAGTTTGGGAACATATTGTTTTTACTCTGTTTCTTATTATTATTATTAAGGTCTTCCGTTTCAGACGGAAGACCTTATAGTGATTCTACTGTTTTTTCTTTTTATTATTATTTTTTTTCCCTTTTCGTGTAAATCGGATTCCTTAGAGATGGCTGGACGGATTTTCTTGAAATTTTCAGGGATGATAGAGAATCAGAATATCTTTCAAATGCAGTTTTCAGTTTTTCAAAATTCACTTCCGGTCGTCAGATATGTCCGATTTCCGCTTTTTTCAAAAAAATTTTGTCCCAGTCATATCTCAGAAACGGTAAGAGATGAAGACACCAAACTTATATGAGTAATAGATCTTGATAAGTAGGCAAAACCAATTGGGTTAACACAGTTCGCCGTCACTTCCGGTCGTCACAGGAAGTGATCAAAGAAATCGAAAATTTCAACTTTTCTTTTTTGAACCTTTTTTAGCAGCACGAAATAGTATTTCATTTGTAGTTTCGAAATATGCCAGTCCCACCGGAAACAAAAACGACGACTTCCGGTTATAAGAGAAAAACTACAAAATTTGAGTATTTTTCTTTCCCATAAATATCTTTTATAGATAAAGTATTTTTAATGATTTTAGGATATGTGATTCAGACTACAAATGTCTACAGTAACGTCAAATATCTTTGTAAAATTCACTTCCGGTCGCGTGATTTCCTGTCCTCAAAATGAGAAGTTATCATAGCTAGATCTCGTAAACGGAAAAAGATTAAGACACCAAACTTATACAATTGGTAGATCTTGATGAGTAGGCAACTTCAGTTTGGATAAGATTGTCCGCCGTCACTTCTGGTCGTCACAGGAAGTGTACCAAAAAAAATAAAAATTTTCAAATTTTCTTTTATGAAACTTTTTTGGCATGCCGTTATAATATCTTATTTGTATTTTTAAAATATATCAGTCCAACCGGAAACAAAAACGTCAACTTCCGGTTTTAAGAGGAAAAACTGCATGATTTTAGTATTTTTCTTTCCTCTAAATATTTCTTATTCATGACATATTTGTAACGATTTTTGGATATGTAATTCACACTGCAAATGTCTACAGGAAGGTCAAATATCTTTGTTAAATTCACTTCCGGTCACGTGATTTTCTGTCCTCAAATTGAGAAGTAATCATAGCTAGATCTCGTAAACGATAAGAAATTAAGACACCAAACTCTTTCAAGTGGTAGATCTTGATGAGTAGGCAAAACCAGTTGGGATAACATTGTCCGCCGTCACTTCCGGTTGTCACAGGAAGTGATCAAAGAAATAAAAAAAATTCAACTTTTCTTTATAGAAACTTGTTGCATCACATTATATCATCTTATTCGTAGTTTTGAAATATGATAGTATCACCAGAAACAAAATCGACAACTTCCGGTTAAAAGAGAAAAACTACATACCCGGTAATTTGAGTATTTTTCTTTCCCGTAAATACTTTTTATAGTTAAAGTATTTGTAATGATTTTTGGATATGTTATTCAGACTGCAAATGTCTACAGTAATGTCTAATATCTCAGTAAAATTCACTTCCGGTCGCGTGACTTCCTGTTCTCAAAATCAGAAGTCATCATTGCTAGATCTCGTTAACGGTAAGAGATTAAGACACCAAACTACTAGGGGTGGTAGACCTTGATGAGTAGACAAATCCTTTGAGTTTAAGATCATCCACCGTCACTTCCGGTTGTCACAGGAAGTGATCAAATAAATCAAAAATTTAAACTTTTCTTTATGGAATCTTTCTTAGTATTACCTTATAGCTTCTTACTAGTAGTTTCGAAATTTGTCAGTTCCATTGGAAACAAAAACGACGATTTCCAGTTATGAGAGAAAAACTGCATAAATTGAGTTTCTTACTATCCCATAAATTTCTTTTATAAAAAGAGTATTTGAAATGATTTTGGGACATGTTATTCAGACTGAAAATGTCTAGAGAAACCTCAAAATGAGACCTTTGACCCTTACTCAAAAAGTAATAAAGAAATATTCATTACCTTTTTCTAGATTCCGCTTCAAGTGTTTATCTCAAGTTTACCTTTCTCTCTCTCTCTCTCTCTCTCTCTGATGACCTTGACCTTTGACCTTGTTCTTTGGCCCCATTGACCCAAAGGTCACAATCAAGCTTACGGTTGTGGAGGTATTTGCAACTCTTACTCTAACAAATGCTTATAAAATATCCCCTCCTTTCTCTAAAAACAAAACAAAACAATCAATACCAACTTAGAGAAAATGTCTACAAGTCAAACGAAACGAAATATTGGCATAAGATTCGTAATAAAAGAAAGAAGAGACCTGAAAGAAAGTGTCCTGAGAGTTTTAAGGTGAGTCTCTGAAGTATTTTGAAATATCGGCAAAATCTGCATTTTTTTCTGTCTGAAATTAAATTATTGCTTAGCATAAAAATTAATTAAAACTCGGATATTTCTGCAATTATTGTTAATATCATTCGATTCTCCTGCTCCATTACGACATTTTTATACCAAGTATTCTTGCTTTCTTAGGTGTATGGAATTTATTTGAATTTTATTTAGATTTAAATATGAATCGGCTGAAACTCGGAAATGACGATTTTTCATATCAATTGAATTTCCACGCAATTGAGATAGGTCAATTGCAGTTACCCCGCTTGATACGATATGGTGTTGAAAAAATGCCCATGACTCACTCACTCTTTTTCCAGGATTTTGAATTTACTCTGCAACTGACCACGTGTATTAGTTTCGCTTTACAACTCTGTATATGCTAAATGTCATTGCTTCACTGCAAATGTGTCCCATAATTATTCTAATCATTTTCCTACATACAATATCACATCAAACAGCCAATATCTCAGTTTTTTAAGAAATTTGACCGGGACTTTACTACGAAACTATTTCTTTCACTTCGAAACTATTTCCTTCAACCTTAAAATACTAAGCTTACAAAATACCTGAAATGTTGTGGAAGTTGGTGGCTCAGTGGTTAGCGTGTCCGACTTTCATACTAATGGATTTGGGATCCTGACCAGATGGAGGAATTGATATCTTTTTTTTTTTTTTTTTTGCATTTTGTTTTTTTTTAAATACAAATATATTCTTCTTACAGATAAGAGAGGAGAACGGAAGACCTTCTTTGTTGCTGTAGCAACAAGAGTTTCTAGTTATGTTCCCCAAACGAAGTTGGGGAACATATTGTTTTTACTCTGTTTCTTATTATGATTATTTTTCTTCTTCTTCTTCTTCTTCTTCTTCCTGGGTACTTTTTTGTCCGGGAGTGATCTTGTAAACTGTTCGTCCGATGTAGGTAAAACCTTTTTAGGGTCAGTAGACATGTTATGTAGATTTGCGGAATCAAGGTCATTTTGCGCGCACGTGCTTGCAAGAGCGTGCACGTGCAACACGTGAAATGACTAATATAATGGATATTGCCGTAACTTTTCTATTTTTTAATGAATTTTTTTGAAACTCATAATGTAAGGATACATTAGAAGTAAAGACAAGATAGCATGGTCGAAATGGCAAGATCTCATGCGCATGCACGTGCGCTTTGCTCTGATTGGCTGAAACTAAAGTCTCAATATCTTTCTTGTTTCTTGTCATAATCCTTTGAAATTTTGAACAGAGTCCTACATTATGAAGATCTAAAGCATGATATAAAAAATTTCATGAAAGCATGCGCATGTGCGCGTGCTGCAATATGATTGGCTGAAACTTTAAATGGCTATATCTCCTTTGTTTTTTGACGAAATTCTTTGAAATTTTAAACATTGCCATGCATTAGGATATCCTACAATATGGTGTAGAAAAAAATCATGAAATCACGCGCATGCACGTGTGCTGCAATCTGATTGGCTGAAACTTGAAATGGCTATAACTCCCTTGTTTTTCAACCAAACCGGATGGGATTTAGAACATAGATAGATGTAAGGGACATAGATAGATGTAAGGGACCCCTATAAGAAGGTATGGTCATCATGCACGTGCACGCACGTGCGTGCATTTGGAACGAGTATAATTGAAAATACACTTGAATGAGTGATTTTTTATTACTTTTGGACTGAATGCTTTAATGTATAGTTATTAAAATATGTAGATAGTGTAGACAAGATGATATGTTCATAACGCACATGCATTCATATGCGCTTGGGTGCAATGCTAAAATTTGAATATAATTGGTATCCTTTTGGGAAAACGTAATGCACAGAGTTTGTCTTATTTAATGAAGCTTACAGGGAATATGGCACCAAAAGGGAGTTGGGGAGCGTTTGGGGAACATCTGTAACGGTTCCCGTTACAATTAGTACTAGTTAAGGTCTTCCGTTTCCAACGGAAGACCTTTCTGTTATTCTTAGGTTTCTTTTTTCCTATTATTATTATTATTCCAACCGATTTTGTGCACGCGATTTCTCGAAAACGGCTCGGCCGATTTACATGAAATTTTTATATGTAGTAGCTTATCAATCAATCTTGATAGGTTTTTGGTCGTTTTTATGACGTCACTTCCGGTCGTGAGATATGGGCAATTTTCTGATTTTAAAATGCAATTTTGTCTTGATTTAATAGCAAAAACTGCTTAAGATATGAGCTGAAGATTAATTGGAGATGATAGTTCATGACTTATAGCGTTGCAGAATCGCCTTTTCGTGCGACGTCAGTACTTCCGGTCGAAACCGGAAGCGAATTTAAGAAACGTATTTTTTCAACTTTTCATTTTTAATATTTTTATTTTAGAATTGAATAGAGACCATTTTGCAGAAGCCAAATATGTTATTTGTTTGAAAATCGAAAAAGCCAATCTCGAGATATTAGCGTTTGAAATCGCGAAGCGGCGATCCCGATGGCTGAATGGTTAGCGCGTTGGATTGTCACGCGGGTGACCCGGGTTCGATCCCCTTTGTGACCAAAAAATTTTATCATTTTTTCTGCTCGATATTTCGATTTTTATTAATTTTAGACCATTTGCAACAACATATTTTCAACTTTTAAGTATATCTTACGTAATAAGGGGTCACAAAGGGCCAGAATGCTAAATCTTTGACGCTTTATATCTTAAAAAGGGGGAATATTTTGATAAACAATATTGAACAAAAGTTGATCAGAATAATGTTCTTAACAATATGCATACTTTGAAATTTTTGTAAAATGGCCCCATTAAGGACTTGTAGGGGTGGCCCCTAAATATTTATATGTAGCATATCTCCACAACAAATAGAAATCTCTGAATAAGTGTTGAACAAAAAAGCTTCAAAATCACAAGACCTTTCATTTGATATCAAGAAAAAGGGGCTGACCCCTCAAATTAGGGGCTCAAAGGGGCCAACAGTTTTTGATCTATTACTCTCTATTGATCAATATTTTGTTATACATTACTGAAGCAAAAGTATTTATCTTAACGATTGGCAACAATATATGATACAATTTTGATCATATGTTACGTAATTAGGGATCACAAGGGGCCAGAATGTCAAAATTTGACGCTTCATATCTCGAAAAGGGTGAATATTTTGAAAAGCAATATTGTACAAAAGATGGCTAGATTAATGTGCTAAACATTTTGCATACTTTGAATATTTGTAAAACGGCCCCATTAAGGACTTGTAGGAGTGGCCCCTAAATATTTAGATAAAGCATATCTCCTAAACGAAAAGAAATCTCTGAAGAGATGTAGAACAAAAAGTCTTTGAAATCACAAGACCTTTCGTTTGATATCAAGAAAAAGGGGCCCACTCCTCAAATTAGGGGCTGAGAGGGTTCAGAAGTCTTTCATCTTTAACTCTTTCATGATTAAAATTTTGTGATTCAATACAGAAGCAAAGATGTTCATATTAACGATTTGCAACAATATATGATAAAATTTTGATCATATAAAACGTAATTAGGGGTCACAAGGGGCCAGAATGTCAAATCTTTGACGCTTCATATCTCGAAAAGGTTGAAATATTTTGATAAGCAATATTGAACAAAAGATGGCTAGATTAATATGTTAAACAATATGCATACTTTGAATTTTGTAAAACGGCCCCATTAAGGACTTGTAGGTTTGGCCCCTAAATTTTTATATTAAGCATATCTCTTAAACGAAAAGAAATCTCTAAACAAGTGTATAACAAAAAGTCTTTGAAATCACAAGACCTAACGTTTGATATCAAGAAAAAGGGACCGACTCCTCAAATAAGGGGCTCAGAGGGGCCAGAAGTCTTTTATCTTTAACTCTTTAATGATCAATATTTTGTGATGCATTACAGAAGCAAAGATGTTCATATTAATGATTTGCAACAATATATGATACAATTTTGATCATATGTTTCGTAATTAGGGGTCACAAGGGGCCAGAATGTCAAATCTTTGACGCTTCATATCTCGAAAATGTTGAATAATTTGATAAACAATATTGAACAAAAGATGGCTAGATTAATGTGCTAAATAATATGCATACTTTGAATTTTTGTAAAACGGCCCAATTAAGGACTTGTAGGAGTGGCCCCTAAATATTTATATAAAGCATATCTCCTAAACGAAAAGAAATCTTTGAATAGGTGTAGAACAAAAAGTCTTTGAAATCACAAGACCTTTCGTTTGACATCAATAAAAAGGGGCCAACTCCTCAAATAAGGGGTCCAGAGGGGCCAGAAGTCTTTCATCTTTAACTGTTTCATGATTAATATTTTGTGATGCATTACAGAAGCAAAGATGTTCATATTAACGATTTGCAACAATATATGATAAAATTTGATCATATGTTACGTAATTAGGGGTCACAAGGGGCCAGAATGTCAAATCTTTGACGCTTCATTCCTCGAAAAGGGTGAATATTTTGATAAGCAATATTGAACAAAAGATGGCTAGATTATATGCTAAACAATATGCATACTTTGAATTTTTGTAAAACGGCCCCATTAAGGACTTGTAGGAGTGGCCCCTAAATATTCATATTAAGCATATCTCCTAAATGAAACGAAATCTCTGAATAGGTGTAGAACAAAAAGTCTTTGAAATCACAAGACCTAACGTTTGACATCAGGAAAAAGGGGCCAACTCCTCAAATTAGGGGCTGCGAGGGGCCAGAAGTCTTTCATCTTAAACTCTTTAATGATCAAAATTTAAAGATGTATTTTAGAAGCAAGATGTTCATATTAACGATTTGCAACGATAAATTATAAAATTTTGATCATATGTAACGTAATTTGGGGTCACAAGGTGCCAGAATGTCAAATCTTTGACGCTTGATATCTCGAAAAGGGGAAAAATTTTGATAAGTAATATTGAAGAAAGGATGGTGAGAAAAATGTTTTAAACAATATGCATACTTTGAATTTTGGTAAACAGGCCCCATTAAGGACTTGAAGGGGTGGCCCCTAAATATTTATATTAAGCATTTCTCCTAAACGAAAAGAAATCTCTAAACAAGTGTATAACAAAAAGTCTTTGAAATCACAAGACCTAACGTTTGATATCAAGAAAAAGGGGCCGTCTCATCAAATTAGGGGCTCAGAGGGGCCAGAAGTCTTTAACTCTTAAATGATCCATATTTTGTAATAAGTACACATTTTGAGAAGCAAAGATATTCATTTTAACGATATGCAACTATATGTTATAATATTTTGATCATATGTTATGTAATAAGGGATCGCCAGGGGCCAAAATGCTATATTTTTAGCTCACCTGAGCCGAAGGCTCAAGTGAGCTTTTCTGATCACATTTTGTCCGTCGTCCGTCCGTCTGTCTGTCCGTCTGTAAACTTTTCACATTTTCGACTTCTTCTCAAGAACCACTGGGCCAATTTTGACCAAACTTGGTACAAAGCATCCTTGGGTAAAGGGGAATTTAAATTATTAAAATGAAGGGACATATCCCCTCGCAAGGGGAGATAATCAAGAAAAGACAAAAATAGGGTTGGGTCATTAAAAAATCTTCTTCTCAAGAACCACTGGGCCAGAAAAGCTGAAACTTATGTGGAAGCATCCTGGTATAATGTAGATTCTAAATTGTTCAAATAATGACCCCTGGGGGAAGGGTGGGGCCACAATGGGGAATCAAAGTTTTATATAGAAATATATAGGAAAAATCTTTGAAAATCTTCTTCTCAAGAACCACTGGGCCGGAAAAGCTGAATCTTATGTGGAAGCATCCTGGTATAGTGTAGATTCTAAATTGTTCAAATAATGACCCCTGGGGGAAGGGTGGGGCCACAATGGGGAATCAAAGTTTTATATAGAAATATATAGGAAAAATCTTTGAAAATCTTCTTCTCAAGAACCACTGGACCAGAAAAGCTGAAACTTATGTGGAAGCATCCTGGTGTAGTGTAGATTCTAAATTGTTCAAATCATGACCCCCGGGAGAAAGGCGGGGCCACAATGGGGAATCAAAGTTTTACATAGAAATATATAGGAAAAATCTTTGAAAATTTACTTCTCAAGAACCACTGGGCCAGAAAAGCTGAAACTTATGTGGAAGCATCCTGGTATAATGTAGATTCTAAATTGTTCAACTCATGACCCCCCGGGGGAAGGGCGGGGCCACAAATGACAATGGGGTATCAAAGTTTTACATAGAAATATATAGGAAAAATCTTTGAAAATCTTCTTCTCAAGAACCACTAGGCCAGAAAATCTGAAACTTATGTGGAAGCATCCTGGTGTAGTGTACATTCTAAATTGTTCAAATCACGACCCCCGGAGGAAGGGCGGGGCCACAATGGGGTATCAAAGTTTAACATAGAAATATATAGGAAAAATCTTTGAAAATTTACTTCTCAAGAACCACTAGGCCAGAAAAGCTGAAACTTATGTGGAAGCATCCTGGTATAGTGTAGATTCTAAATTGTTCAAATAATGACCCCTGGGGGAAGGGTGGGGCCACAATGGGGAATCAAAGTTTTACATAGAAATATATAGGAAAAATCTTTGAAAATCTTCTTCTCAAGAACCACTAGGCCAGAAAAAATGAAGCTTATGTGGAAGCATTCTGGGGTAGTGTAGATTCTAAATTGTAGGAATCATGACCCCCGGGGGAAGGGCGGGGCCATTATAGGGAATCAAAGTTTTACATAGAAATATATAGGAAAAATCTTTGAAAATCTTCTCAGGAACCACTGGGCCAAAAAAGCTGAAACATATGTGCCCATGGAAGGATCATGGGGTTGTGTAGATTTCAAAATGTCTAAATTATGATCAGTGGGGTAGGGTGGGGATGCATTATGTATAACAAGGGGGAAATCTGGTAAAGAACAGAATGGTCAAAGCTTCTCAGGTGAGCGATGTGGCCCATGGGCCTCTTTTTTATGCTTTACGTCTCGAAAAGGGGGAGTATTTTTATAAGCAATATTGAACAAAAGATGTTCAGAATATTGGATAAAAAAACAGAAACTTTAAATTCATTGAAGAAAAACTTAATGTCATTCTCTTTTAACGAATATCTCAGTCAAAATCACATCTCATCTTATCTAGAAATTTAACGGAAGACCTACTCGTTGCTCGCAACGAGATCTCATCTAGTTCTTATTATTTTTCTTCCTGGGAAAATTTTGTCCGCGAGTAATCTTGTAAACTACACATCAGACTAAGGTGAAATGTTTTTAGGGTCAGTAGACATGTAATGTAGATTTGCGGAACGAAGGTCATTTTGCGCGCACGTGCTTGGAAGAGCGCGCACGTGCAACATGATAAATGACAGATTTAATTGATATAGATGTAACTTTTTAAATTTTTGATGAAATGCTTTAGAACTCATAATATAAGGATAAATTAGTAGCATAGACAATATGACATGGTCAAAATAGCAAGATCTCACGCGCATGCACGTGCGCTGCACTCTGATTGGCTGAAACAAAAATCTCAATATCTTTTTCGCTTTTTGATGAAATGCTTTGAAATTTTGAACATAGCCATGCATTAGGATATCCTACAATATGATATATACCAATTATCATGAAAACACGTGCATGCACGTGCGCTGCAATCTGATTGGCTTAAACTTTAAACAGGTATAACTCCCTTGGTTTACAACCAAACAGGATGGGATTTGGAACATAGACAGATATAATGGACTACTACAAGAAAGGTATGGTCACCATGCACATGCATACACGTGCGTGTACGTGCGCTGCAATCTGATTGGCTGAAACTTTTAACAGGTATAACGCCCTTGGTTTTCAACCATATGGGTTGGGATTTAGAACATAAATAGATGTAATGGACTTCTACAAGAAGGTATGGTCACCGTGCTCATTTATGCACGTGCGTGCACGTGAAATGAACAAAATCAAAAATACACTTAAATGAGCGTATTTTTTTATTACTTTTGGATTAAATACTTTAATTTTTAGTATATTAAAGTATATGGATTGTGTAGACAAAATGATATGGTCATTACGCACAAGCATTCGCATGCGCACGCATGCAATGCTAAAATTTGAATGAACTTCGTACACATCCGAGTATATGTTGTTAAAGTCTCAAATACATAGATTTTTTCTTATTTAATGAAGCTTACAGGTAATATTGCACAAAAAGAGAGTTGGGGAGCGTTTGGGGAACATCTGTAACGGTCACCGTTACAATTAGCACTAGTTTTTCTAGTAACTGTCTGCTACGCTGTTAAATCCTTAAAAAGCAAGATAGTGTGTTAAACATCAAAAGCAAAAATAAAAAGCAATGTTTGATAGTTTATGATGATTGGCAATTAGTGCATTAAATTGTAAATAAATGTGGCTCTAGACTTGTATACTTTTTCTGTTGTTTAATCCTTGATAAAATTTAGAGTACCGGTAAATATATCATAAAATCCTTAGAATCTGTGTTAATGCTGTTTATATATATTTCTTAACTGTAAAAACAATTGCTTTTGACTACAAATATTCTATTAAAAATATAAAATCCTGCTTTGAAGCAAAATGATTTAAATTAAATCATGTCCGTTTCCCTGGAAACTCTAAATAATTTCAAATTCAAAATAGCGAGAAAAAAAGGCTTCTGGATTATGATAAGTCGTCACAACAAACAAGTCATTTTATTGTTGGCCTTACTATCTCTCAGCTACATTCCATTAGACCCATTCAATTGAAACAATGACCTTGTCAGCAAATACAATTTATCATGAAGTTAAATACTAACTGATGTTTTTCATACTAATTGTTAGGCCATTATATGTACAATGAATTGTTTAAGGATCTTTCTGTCCTTTTCCTGATCATGACAAGGAGCACACTGCGGGTGCGACTGGTTGCCATGGGATGCTCACTCCTCCATGGCATCTGATCCTACCTCTGATTTTTGGGAGGTCCGTGTCTGCTCTGCTACTTTTTAGCTAAATAGGGTTTGTACCTCCATATATTTCAGTGAGCAGGACCATAAAAATACCAATAATAATCACGAAACAAGAGGAACTTAAAAATTTGAATTAACCATAGGACATCAAACAAAGCTACAGTTTTGATTTATTTGCCAGTGGAACAATGAATTAAATGTAATGGATCAGTGAATTTCACAAGTTCACTAGTCTTTGCACCAGTGAATGAATGTTCATGGATAATTAATTAAACCACTGAATTATTATTATTCATATTAACCATTTGCATATATGCAAATCACTCACTCACTCATACCTATGCTAATGACAAAAGGAGAGACAAGACAAATTATTCAAATTATCTATTTGCACATATACTAATGACTCACTCATACACGTATATGCTAATGACTAAAGGAGAGACAAAACAATTTATTCAAATTATCCATTTGCATATATATGCAAATCACTCACTCATACATATGCTAATGACAAAAGGAGAGACAAGACGAATTATTCAAATTATCTGTTTGCATATATGCAAATCACTCACTCATACATATGCTGATGACAAAAGGAGAGACAAGAACTACAGTACTTATGATGTCCCATTAATCTGAAGATGAAGACAATTTCAAGATTAGGACTTCACAAAATGTGTATCCAACCATATACTGTAACTAAACATACAAAGCAAAGCATGCTGCACAGTTATGAGGTCAAGCATTAGGCGTGTATAAGCTAAGACAGAAATAAAGCGTGCAAAATGTGTCCAGAGAAAATGTGCTCTTAAATCTTCAACCTACAATAATCTGGGTATTACTGACATATGGGGCTTCACATTGTTCTTTATTAATACATATATATGATGAGGAATTTATCTGAATATGACAAGAGTTGTTCTTTTATTATGCTTTTGGCAAATGTATGAGCAAAGAAAATCCCACGTTTGTGGTTCATCATACAATGAACAAAGGATGCTGATTTTACAAGTTGTTTACGTTTTAGTAAAACAGAAAGATTAAGGTATTCTATTAATCTGCTAACATTATTTCAAGTTTGAAGTCTAGTGATTAAGATATATTTGTCACATTCATCAGTTAAGGGACTACGAGGCTCAGCCAGGAAGGATAGCTCTTTAATTTATAATTTAATTCAAAAAGTCTTTAAATGAAGCTTGTAAATTAAATATTTTCATGCAACAATTTTCATTATATGCCTCTCAATGTGCCTCAACGTTCTTTGCAAAGCTCCATAAATCACTTCTAATTTCATATCATATTAATAAAACATTGGTATCTGAAAATGCTTTTATGAGATAAAAATTTCTACTTTTAATTAGACCTTTCTGAGAAGTTCAAAGAACCTTAAAGCACATTGAGAGGCATATAATGAAAATTGTTGCATGAAAAGATTTAATTTTTAAGTTTCATTTTAAGACTTTTTGAATCAAATTATAAATTATAGAGTTGTCCTTCCTGGCTGAGGGTCGGAGTCCCTTAAAGATATCTGTAATTGAAGTTGAAAATTTTGATTAGATAATAATTACTCTTTTTGGTTTTATGCAACTTTAAACAAAACAAACTTATTGTAACTAAAGGATCATTTAACCTAAAAAACTGAAATTTTAAATAATATCAGGCATTGCTATAATGAATTTGGGAAATTTTAATTTTGTCAATATGCTGGACAGAATGCAGAAAAACCCCTTTCTCTGGACACAGGATTTCAGTTCAGCCAAGCAATAGGGAAAAAAAAGCTGTGTGGATTAGGAAATCTGCAGCACAAAAACTCTTGCCAGACATACAGATGTCAATATACATGAAAACATCTACCGCACCAAGATTACATGACAAGCAGTTCTACGTCAAACTAAAAATAGAACCTGATTGTGCCTGTGGCGATAAAGGATTTGCCTGGGGGGACATTGGATTATGTAGGGGGGTGTTGGGGGCACTGGGGCCCCGCCCCAGGGGGCTTGAAATAGCTGGTCCTGCCGTGTGAGGGTGCTGTGGCACAGTCGACTGAGGGCCGGATGACCCTTGACCTGTGTTTAAGGGGGCCGACTATAGTTTTATTGTGTGAAAACTACAATAGCGAAACTCTTCATTTTTATACCATATATTACTTACATTAACTTCAGTGTATAAGCAAAGTTTGGGCGAAATCTACCGTCCAGGTATTTTTGAGGGACCGTCTCAAAATACAGGTACATTTACTATAGGTTTATATAGGAAAAATGCCACTTTTTGCACTTTAAAGTAAATTATACAAATACTACAATAGAGATTTTGTTCAAACTGAAATATATGATGCGTAATACTATATTATACAATATATGTAAGAAACACAAAATTCTACCGTCTTGTTACCAGAGGGGGCATCTCAAAATGCAAAAAATAAGCAAATTGTACTATTTTTATAGAGTATTACAAAATATGTCTTACACAATGGATTCATATGAAAACATAACAAAAATATTGGAGATATTCTCAAATTTCCATATTTTAATTTTCAAGAGCGTATCTTTATTACTTTTTCTTTAATAATATTTTTATTACCCCTTTCTTTAAGAGCTACAGATTATCATAACGTTAAAAACACACTGCAACGACGTCAACCTACCTATCAATTCTAAAATCCGTTAAAAAAAAGTTATATCAAATTTTAATTACATTTTCATACCTATAATTTCGTAATTTTGTTTAATTTTAATAATTAAGCGGAAAAAGTTGCATTAAACAGTAAATACGCTTCATATTACTATGATGCGCGAAATATTGCGCAATGAAAACTATAGTCGGCCCCCTTAAATCAACCAATCAAAGCATTATGAACCAATGAAAATAAATACGACATCTGTCCTAAAAATAAATATTCAGCACAATTAAGGCTATTGAAAATGATAAACACAGTTTAAAATTAAATGTGTAAAAATAAAAAAATTAGCAACATACATGTACATTGATCACTATAGTGAACAGCTGAGGCAATTTCTGATATGTCAGCCCACACAATTAAATGTAAAACAGTAAGCAAAATCAATGTGATCAAATTCAAACTGATTACATTTATTTTGACAGTGAAAAACAAATAATTTCTTCCATGCAGATTCTCTTAGAAAATAGTGAAAAAATAAAAAAGTTTTTTATTCCCCATTTTAGTTCACAAAGAGAATTAAAATGTTTATGAAAGATTA
Source organism: Saccostrea cuccullata (assembly GCF_032062105.1). Lineage (NCBI taxonomy): Eukaryota > Metazoa > Mollusca > Bivalvia > Ostreida > Ostreidae > Saccostrea > Saccostrea cuccullata. Next base: position 10,451 of record NW_026925387.1, on the reverse strand, counting down.
AAATATTCATTTTTATTTTATTCGTTTTTTTATTGAATATAGTTCAAATTTTGAAAATTCTATCATAATGATTATCTTGAAAATTAATTAACTAAATATTTATTTATTGATTGATAGTAATTTATGCAAAGTTTAAATTTATCTTTAATAAAAAAATTATTTTTGGAGATTTTATGTATGATTTTTTTGAAAGAAAAAAAAAATACCGATTAATAATGTTAAAGGTATAAAATTTATCCTGCAGCCCTAATAAAGAACACAAAATTTAACCCCTCCAAAAAAAATGTAAAAGTTATGAAAATTTTCCTTCAGCCCTAAAAAAGAACAAAATTGCCCCCCCCCAAAAAAAAACTATCCCCATCAAGTACCCAACAATAAAAACAACACAGACACCGACCCATGCCGCCGAACGTCAGGATCCGAGCTAACTCGCTCTGAGGAGGATGTTGTACTGTTTGTGAGACTTCCTCAGAACTCGACATGCTCATCCCGATCTCGTTACCATACTCGTCCTTAACGAGGCGAGAGGGCGGGGCTGAAATATCAGAAACGACGTCAGAACCCTGTAAATCCAGGCCAGTCATTTTCCCAGACCTGTTTACCCATAATGTTATATCTCAGTATTTTTTATTAGATTTGTCCGTGAGATTTGACATTTGCCAGTAAGATTTCTTCTCCCATCGATTTAACATATATTAATAGAGAACTGTTTTTTCTGATTACTTAAACATGGTTTAATAACATGGTCATTGTTATATATACCATGTGCGTTTTGGCAACCCGACATCACTTCTATGTTTGAAATATTTCTTTTTTTTTAGCATTTAAAAAGCGTGAAACTGAGACAGATCATAACAGAAACTAACAGCTAAACTCCAAAAAATGTATTTTCGATTTCCATATTTTCAAAATAGCAAAACGAGACACGTATTTTGGACTATAAACCCGTAAAAAAAATATGGTGAAATTGTAAGAGTAAACAGGTCTGTTTTTCTATAGTCAATTTAATACATCTGTATGTTGACTCTTCGCCATCTTCAATAAATCATTATTTTTTCCCCATCAGTTTTTTTTTCTTTTTCCATCACTGAAATTGTATGAAGTTTTTACAGCTTGTCTAAAACAAGAGCTGTATGATTTCCTATCATTTAGATTCTTAAATTAATTTTGAAAACAAATTAATTTTGTTTCATTGCATAGCTAAATATGTAAAGAAATGCATTGCTAATGTTCAGTAACCAAGTTACTGAATTTTACCAAGTTTAATTCAAATGACTACTAATTGTTAAGGCTCAGACCATTTTTTTTAAAGTAGAGTAGAAAAATCACTGCCATTCCAAAAAATATTAAATCTAAGCAGTAATTGAATAGGAAGATTTATTTCTGAATATTATGAATTTCATTCAGAAAATTTCACAATCCTAGTGTTGCAAAAAAACCAATTTTTTTACACCAATTAGTTGCATAATTCTGTTCGTATTTTTAAAAGCAAGAAGATTCAGACACCCTCATTTTCACTGCAGTTCATTCCAAAATAGTCTTTTTCTGAATATAAAGAAACATTATAGTTAACAAGCTAATGTGTGGCTTTTTTTAAACTGTAGGCTGTATTGTCAGGTCAAAGGTATACTACAGCCTCTCTACAGAAATTATAAGTTTTGTTTTTCATGATGTAACTTGTTCATTGCCACTGTAATTCAAAAATTGGTTGGAAGATTTTAAAAATAAATTGTAAACACATCAATATTCTATCAATACAGTATTTCTTCAGTTGGGAATGAGCAAAGTGCCTCAGAGTCCACAAATCATAATAATCATAATTTGATGCTATATGTGTACTTACAGTTGCCTTTAGTTAACTGTTTATACACTCAGATTAATTACCTGCATGTTGGATGTTAAGTCCAGACAAATCTGAAAAAAAAAATTCAAAATTAATATTTAACGTGGACAAATGCGTCAGTCTTCAGTATGTTCAGGTTTTCAAAACAAGATAAACTTTAAACAGTGCTAATTAATGTTAATGTAACTCATGATAAATAAATCAACACTTATCATGGATAAAGCCATCCTTAAAAAAATGTTTGTTTGGAATTGCCGCCTGGGGGTTTTCAGACCCAGGAGGGAGGGAGGGATTTTATTTATTTTTTTTTACAAATTGAAGCTAAATGATAAAAAAATAAAATCTCAATGAACAGTGGTAATTTCCATTTATTATCCTCGTTCTTTTATTTTATTGATATTATTTGGTCCGATTGTGAAAAAAAAGATATGCCGGTACACAGAACGGTTCTCAAATATTAATCTCATTTAGATGTTAAGATCTGTTCATATATTAATCAGATCCAGTCCAAAGACTATTTCTACCTACGTAGCTATTAATAGCTACCTAGGTATTTAAAGCTACCAAAAGTAGCTATATTTACCTACTTTATATAATTTATGCATTCTGCGACCAAAAGACCAAACAGTGCAACATGGTGAATACCATATTTTTTGATAAGGTCACACTAATGATGAATACGACAAAATTTTGGCAAAAAAATGATTACTTCCTGAATCGGCAATTGCTTGCAAAACTAATAAAATACGAAGTTTTCATTTTTTGGCCAAATTTTTGTCATATTCATCATCAATGTGACTGTATCAAGAAATTGTGTACTCACCATGTTGTGCCGTTCATGCCTTTGGCCACAAAATGCAAGTAAAGCAGAAAGTAGGTAAAAATAGCTACTTTAGGTAGCTTTAAATACCTAGGTAGCTATTAATACCTACATACATTAGGTAGAAATAGTCTTTGGACTGGACCTGTTAATAGCTAAATTTCAGCATCAAACTTCTAGTTTATTTTAAGAATCTTAGTTAAACAATACTTATATCAGACTATTTCATAGTATATCTCTTTGAAATTTACCTCTTTGTTAAAACAACGTAAGCAAAGAGTTTGAACCACACAAAATTTCTTAAGAATAGTTGGGATGTTTTGTGTAAAACCGTGAGGGGGTGCTTCGTATATTCTCGGGTTTTCACCATGCATCAGTATTAACATTACCTTTCAAGGACTTGTCATACTGACAGATAACATTTTTCCTTTAGTATTTGGGATAAACGTTCCTGAACCATGTAATTTTTTAAGTGGGAACTGAACGATCATTTTTTTCAACATGACGGACTTATCAGGTTCAATGTGCAATCTATTACAATAGCTCTTTCCAGGTATCGATGTATCATTCCGTTTAATTTTTTTATTCACCTTTAATTTTTATAGAGATGCATAAATGTTCTGCTCTTCAACACAACGCTTGAATGGTCTGACATTTTGGTGGCTTTTATTTTGTCAAATCGCCACCTATCGTCGCTATACCATACACACTATGACGAAAGCGTTTTATTGACCCGAGTTGTTAAATTAATGTGAGCTCAAACCTGACTTTAAAAAGCTATTTTGACAAACAAACTAACTTATATGAAACAATGTAAGACGATAAAACGATAAAAAAAAATATTGGTAATATTTTGCCAATAAAATTTTTTGAGCGGGGGGGATTTTAATGAGGCGGGCGGCAATTCCAAACAAATTATAATTTTATTTTGGCCTATAAAACTGATCTTTTAATTATTCTCAACTGTTACTCAGATAATAGGTAAATTATAATAAAGTGCATCGTCATTAGCCAAGATTCCTAAAATTTTGTTCAATTCCTTCAGATTTCCAAACCTGGCAGCGGCCATGCTTTTCCCCCCAAAAGTTTGATCCTATTGTGTTTTAAACATGAGAGAGAGAGGACACAAACAGAGAGAGAGAGAAGAAAGACACCAACAGAGACAGAATCACATACACATCCCGGGGGAAACCACTCTCTCGTAGTGGTATGGATTGACACACACTGTCCCATTTATAAACATGAGAGAGAGAGAGAGAGATACGTACCAATTCCAGGGGAGACCACCCTCTCATAGTGGTATGGATTGACACACACGCTGTCCTGTTTGAGGTCGAAGGCGTAGTGACAGAACTTGCAGTGCTTCAGTTCATTCTTATGGAGGTCCGGCCATCTCCAGATCCGCGCGTAAATCACGTGAGGAAAGCCCTTACGTCCCGCGACCTGAAAAATATAACACAGTATCGTATAACTCTGTATTTCATCCAGACTGAGTGTTCATTAATTCTCCCGAAGGTGTTTATGCATAAATTTATCATGCAAGCCAATAGTAATTATCATGTGTGACAATTTTGATGTTTTAATAGCTTACTAAGTCAGATTTATAGCTATAATGTTTATACCTTATGCCTATTATACATGTCTTTACTTCCGAAGTCATTTCAAAATAGTACAAAGTTAATATTTCGATTTAACAGATGTTTACCTTTCACTTCTTTAAGTAATTCATTGAACCCGCCATATTGTCAGTCACACCAAACGTAATATGTATTCTGTAATTCTATTGGTTAAGAGACTTAGTCCTAGCCAATCAGATTAGGCATTTATTTTTAGTGTATAATTGGCTTACTCTGCCTATATATAGTGCTACTCATGAAATTTCACTCACTCTGCTAGGGGTCAAGAACGTAAGGTTCGTGCTTTTAAGAACTTCAAGTTCGGTAGCAAATTTATGTAGTATAATGTAGATACCCATAGTAGAGTCATTCATTTATTGGTTCAGGGTAGAATTAGATATCCCTTACCATATTTCAGTTAGATCTATACATTTAGGTTATCCCTGTGTTTATTTTTATATAGGCTTACATTCTTGGGTGTATGGAGATTCTTTAGTACAATAAATACATATTTTTGAAGTCACATTCTCCCCCTATATTTTTCAATTACTTAATTATTTTTGGATAAATCCATTTGTTATATTTATTTGGAAACATTTTGCTTTTTGCTAAAGTCCTAGTTTTACCTTTGTTATAATAAATTATGAAACTTTACAAATCTTTTCATTTCAAAACAAGGTGATGATCATAATCTAGGAATCACTAAAGAACCTGGGTAGATAATTTAACCAGTGTGGCCCATATATATTGGTTTAGTAAGACTTTCCAATCCCAAGTACTATAATCAATAGAGTACATTGAATTAAATTATTACATCAAAGTTAGGACTTGTACTTTGGAAAAGGTTTGTCTTATTTTAGTCCCTTGATAACACTGGTTCCTGTTACACATGAAACAAAAAAATCTTACAGTTATTCCTTATCATTATAGAAAGAAAATGTCTAGGGCCTAGATACATTATCCATGCAAGTTTGGTTCAGGTAGGGCTTATAGTTACTTGGGAATGGACTTACTCCTAAAACATTAACCTGGGATGCCGACGCCAACGCCGGGGGTATAGCACAAGGTCATCTTGACTTCGTCGAGTTAAGCTAAAAATCCATAACTGTAATTCAATCTGTTTTTAATTATGACCTGAATTAAACTTTTCCAGCATGCACTTTACAGACTTAGTGTTTTCCCTTTATTTCAAAGTAAACGGTTAGAGATCGGTTATAACAGGCTAAGGGCTGGAGTTTACCGACAAAATCTTTGTTGATCTTACAACAAAATTTTTATTTCAAAGCCACATTTTTGTCAAGTTGAAGTGGTCAATTTGGCCGGTAGCTGGTTCTAAGGGAAAACACTGCTTACTGACATAGTTTTTGGAGTGAGGACCACTTATGACCTAATTATATATATCTGAAGCCTTCCAACCAGTGTACGTTGTATGGTGACATTTCGTAGAGAGGGGGGGGGGGAAGCACTAGTTTAACAATGTTAATATGTAATTATCAATACCTGTAGTCTTCTGTCTAGTATACCCTGTATAGTGACATTTTTCTTAAATTAGGGGACAATTAGTAAGTTATTATAATATTAATGACGTAATTATAAATACTTGTAGCCTCCCATCCAGTGTTCACTATATGGTGACACACTTTCTAGAGTCAGGGTGGTGGTGGTGTTGGTGATATAAAATGTATATAAAAAGTGTTTCTAAGGACAAGGACGTATCCAAATTTTGAATCTCAATGAAAGATATATTCATTCATGATGACCAAAATTCCGAACCGAGTGACCTAATTTATATTGAAAACCATAAAGGACCAAAAATATTGAACGCCCCTCGCATTGTTCATTATCTTAATGTATATATTTTATTTGTATACAGGAGTACTCAATCAGTTTTGATTATCTAATTCTCTCAGATCAGTTGATAATATCGATGTGTTTAGTATAAAACAGTTGACAGTATATGTACAGACTGGAGATTGGGTGTGGGGTATAAGGAATTTATGAGATACCAATTTTAAATTCATAAAAAAAATATTGTCGTATTTAATTTTTAGATTAAAACTTAAACAAAATATTTTAAATTTATATAGGACTAGTAATTCCTTGATTTAACTTTCGGTTTGTATTATGAACTCCCTTACCTGTACTCTATTTCTGGCATTCAATGACTCATCAATGTTCTATCGACGTCTCAAAACATAGATCACATTACTTGTTAATCAAGATGATGTGATTTAATTTATGTCTCAATATCAAAATTACCTGATATGCTACCATTTCAATTAATTATTTAGATTTGAATAGAAATAAATAAAGTTATATTAATTATATAAAATCGGCGAACCAGAGTGTGCATTGTATTAAAAATTAGGTATTAATGTGCCTTGCAGTGCTTTGTTCATGGTCTGAAAATAATATTTTTTTAAAAGTTGCCTTGTATTGCATAAGTCTGGTGATTTAAAGAATGAGTGTAACATACCGGTGTTGTAGAGTAGGATTTCCCCCATAGTCAGCTTTCCCCCCGGAAATCGTACTTCAGTTCCCCCTCTTTTTTTCTCAGAGTAGGATTTACCCCCTCGTTATAATCAATATAAAGCACAGGCACAACATTTTTTGCAAAAAAGACCAAATTAACGACTGATTTTAAAAGGTAAATGATTGTTTATATACATATGTTGTAAGAATTTTCTAAGCATATATTTCAAATCATGAAATCTCAACCAAAACATGCAGCTATCAAAAGAAATGTAAATATTCTCAAAATATGATGCTACACACAAAAAATGGATGTTTGGATTGTGTTAAATATTAAAATACATTCTTGAAAATGTACCTAAAAAACTTTAAAGCAAGAAATATGCATGATCATACATTTTATAATTTTTTAAAGAAACATGTTGAACTGAAAAGTTGCATAATTTAACTTTTCACCAAATTATTTCATTTTGGCTTGGTCATAAATAAGGTTGTTTCACTAATGAAATATCACTTCTATATTGAGAAAGGCATCTATTTCAGCCAACATTTTTGAATTTTAATCAGTAAAAGTTTGTTTGTGATATTTGCGGTAGCAATACTTGCCCCCTACCGGCAAGTGAAATCTAGTTTAAATATTCCGTAACACTTTACGATGCGAAACAAAGTGCAATCTAGAAAATCACTAACCCAAAAATTGGCTCAATATCTCCAAACGTGTAGAAAAACATTGACAAAAAATGGTAAAAATTGAAAGGTCGTAATTCCTTTAAAAAATGAAGCGAAACGAAACGCAAACTTGAACTTTAACTGATCAAGATGTACTCCTTTTCCAAAACTCAGCTCAATGTCTGCAACTGTGCAAGTAGTTAGAAAAAAGTGCGGAAAACCATTTGGGACACACAGACAGCTAGAGGGACAGCTAGACAGACTCACAGGTGGACGGAGGCAGAGGATATTTATAGTCCTCACCAGTTTCATTAATTCCTTTGATTTTTTTAAATGGTTGGACGGTATAGCAAAGAAAAATCAGATTGAAAATTTTCATGTTGATTTTTCGTTGACGTATGTTCAATAAATTTTTTCACCATTTTGAAGAAGGGATAAGTGTAACAATGTGTCAACCATTCCTCCTAAAAATATGTGGAGTAATTATATTTCATTGGGGGGATTGACTCGGGGGGAAATCGCACTCTATAACTACCACACTGAGTAGGGTCCCTCTCCCCAGAAAACTGACTCTGGTGTGGGATTTCAATAAGTGATATTCTACTCTAGAGCCAGTTTTCCGAAGGGCAAGATTTTAGGGGGGAAAGCCTTCCCTATAACAGGTCGGAGAGAATACTCGAAATATGGTATTATCCGTGAAATCGCGTATAATACTCAATATTAGGGTATCGTTGAATCCGCGAAATCGGGTATTCCGTGCAACTTTCTGTTACTGTTACTTGTACATCAGTATCTTGTGGGTTTATTTTTATTAAACCTTTTTCATACGGTTGTCAAATAAGTTTAAAATCACACGACAAACACTGCTGGGGTAACAAAGAGGACACAATGGCGTTATTATTTTTCAATATACCGGGGTAATTTCTAAAAACAAATAACTAGACTTCGTTTGTCTATTTTTCCCATTAAAGTATTCCATATACTTAATTTTCTAACTTGTGCACTATTCACAAAATGTGAAACTTTAAAGAAATTTAACGACTTACGCCGTGTTATGCATTTTTACTGAAAAATGTATGGCGTCCCTTTCAAATGAAATATAAATTATTCCTAACAGTTAGAGAGTACAGTATAAGCGAGTCATAATTGTATATCTCTGCCATAATAGAATACCAACGTTATTATAAAGAAGAAAATAAAATAAGATTAAATAAATACCCACGGGAAAACAGGTTGAAAATACTAATTGAAGGTGAGTATCTTTTTTATGTCAATTTAGCATGGAGATTTTTATTCAAAGACACCGTAAATATTTTGGTTGCATTTTAATCGATACAAGATATGCTATTTTACCTTAATTTTATGCATTTGTGTAAAAATTGAGAGCGAGAAGTCACGAACAGGATTTTCTTGTTTTTTTTTTAGAGGGGGGGAGTAAATAAAAGTCATATGTGTACATCTTTTCATGAGCTTATAATACATTGAATTTCTCAATACAGATCGAGGTACGGTCATATTGAAATATGAATCACATAGTCAAGTTTTCACATTTCATATAGTTTTTACGTTTATGAACATGTTAATGAACAAACTGAAATAATGGAGTGTTCAATTGCCTTGGAAACTCTTGTCTTACTTTTGGGAATATAATTCCTCAAATTAAAATTTCCTAAAAATTATAGCCACTTCCTTTCTTTATTATACTTTTTGATAGACAGGGTTAATTTTATCTCTTTACCTTCTATATTTTTTATATCGCTGTCTTATACCTCATTATAATATGCTAATACAACGCACTATCTGATTGGTTCTAGACAATATGTCACAGTTTTCTTTTAGTTATTTTATCTAATATGATACTTATTACTCATGGCAATAACTTTTCCTAATACTCATCTATAGTGAAAAAATGTTTTAAAAAATTAAACATGAATTCTAGTTACTTGTTGTCTCATATTGTGTTAGAAAATAACAGGTTGCTTTTTGTTTACCTATATGATTTTGAATAAATCTTCCCTATTAAAAATATATAAGTGAGTTTAACCGACCGTGACATTCATAGAGAGGTCTCTTGGACACAAGTAGAACACAGTCGAAGTTGTTTTGTCAGAGGTGGTCAGAAGCCTTTAGCCCCCCCCTTTTCTTTTTTGGAAGTCGCCAAGAAATGGTAAAATATTGATGACTTAGCGAGCGAAATTAAACGATCAACAGTTATGTTCTCTCATAAACTGTATTCCTGAAACTATCACTGTCTCAACTAAAATGTTGAAGACATATTCTGCAAATATGTATGAATGATTAAAAAAAATTCAAAAAAGAGAAAGAGGTTTTTTTTTTAGCCGAAATTTGAGAAATTTTTAATCATTACATTATTTATACATCCATGAATAAATTTGATTTTATGCACCAGATGAATGTGAAAGTAATTAATGACGCATAATTGGATACGATAGAAAACTCTTGTTTATACATGGCATCATATCTTGTGTGTGAAATGTGTTTCCGTATAATTTGATTTATTTATAAATTGTTCATGTTTGTCGTGTATGGCATGTCAAACGTTGCAATATTTGATAATCTTGTGATGTATATTCAAAATCTTGTGATGTATGTTCGAAATCTTGTGATGTATATTCAAAATCTTGTGATGTATATTCAAAATCTTGTGATGTATGTTCAAAATCTTGTGATGTATATTCGAAATCTTGTGATGTATATTCTATAATCTTGTGATGTATGTTCGAAATCTTGTGATGTATATTCTAAATCTTGTGATGTATGTTCGATAATCTTGTGATGTATATTCGAAATCTTGTGATGTATATTCTATGTAATTCAATATCTTGTGATGTATATTCAATATCTTGTGATGTATGTTCAATATCTTGTGATGTATATTCGAAATCTTGTGATGTATATTCTATAATCTTGTGATGTATGTTCGAAATCTTGTGATGTATATTCGAAATCTTGTGATGTATATTCGAAATCTTGTGATGTATATTCAATATCTTGTGATGTATGTTCAAAA
>NW_026925386.1:0-25944 GCF_032062105.1 Saccostrea cuccullata | reverse complement strand
TACAAAAATATAAGGAAGAAAATAACTGTCATGCATGTGAGCTGTGAGCATTTCAAATCTGAGAACTGTGTACCTAATGCTTATTTTACCCTCTGATTTAAGGTGTTCCAGCACATCAATTAAAGGGCCATAACTCTGCTTAGGAATCATCAATTTCAATGAAACTTCACCGGACACTTTGTAGATACAAAAGACTCCAGCATGTCAAATTTCAGCAATATCAGACAAGGTTTGTGTCCTTATTAGGTTACAGACTACTAATTTTACCCCTATTTCATTGACCACTCAAGTAGTTCCAGTTTAAAAATAGAGGTTTTTTCTTAAAAATTCTTTGGGGTGTTTATGGGGTGGACTGATGTTATTTTTGGGTATAGATGGAAAGGAGAGGGTTTGAAAAAAAATATAAAATTGTTAATATGTGAAATTTTGCACTTGCGCGCGTAGTAGGAAGGGTGTAAAGAGGCCCATATTTACCCTTTCCCCGAAGAGAAAGTGAAAAAAGCAGGGTAGGGGTTATTTGCGATGCCTTAGCAGGAACTGCATGCGATGAATTTTCCTGAGAGTCTGAAAATTTTTTGGACTTGAATTCTTCTTACTCTGTGCCAAGTTTCAGGTAAGTTGAGCTGGTGTAATTTTTTAAATCATTTTTTATAGTATAAAGGAATGTATAGCAAAATAATTGGTAGTCTGTGTCCTATGAAGGGATATGAGCATTTGGACCAGTATGGCGGCCAACGGGAAGTAACTCTTGGTCAATCGAAAACTATCTATACATGTATATAAGTAGACACCATTGGAAAACATTATTGTTAATTTTATCACAATAATTATACATTTTTTATTGGTTAGGAAATGTCATCAACATCGCAAAAGCACGCAGCTTTTATTCAGGGGCCGTTGGGGTTAAAACCAGTAACTGCTTCGCCCGGTATAGGACCAGTCATAGGACAAAAAATGACAGAAGCTGGCTTTGGTTCGGTGAGTATTAGAGTTTTACAAGTAGAGCTTTTTAAAAAAGCTTCCCGTCTTTAGCAACAATCTTAAACGGTAAACTGATCTACACCTATCAAGCCGTATAATTCTTTTGAATTTTGTATTTCTACATTAGCCTTTTACTGGCATTAGCTCTACCACGGTTGTCGCTCGGTCATCTCCGTAAACTTTGACTGGCCGAGAACTTTCGGCAAACCTCGGCTGATTCCATTCCCTTCTTCAAACAAGAAAGGGGAAAAGAATAATTACAAATTGTAAAGCCTGCAAGCTATGAAAATCAAATTTTATTTCTAATGAAATTAAAGAGACCTTTTTATTTATTGCTATAAAAAATGCCATGTTATTAAAAATTAACAACTGCTGATTTTGCTGTTCGTTTTGTCATTTTTTTAAGATTGGAAATCTTGCAAAATTGTTAAGTCGTACGAAAATTAGATCATCAGAAAGTTATCTCCCTTGCCTTGAACAGCATTTCAACCAATGAAATAATTGAAAATTTTCTCATCATGCAATTTCTACCAATCACAAAAGGGAGGAAGTGCATAGTCCGAAGACTGTAAAAAACTTCAACTATACAATACCGTCTTCCAAGGAAGACGGTAATGAAGAGACTTACTTTTACAATCGACGACTGACTTTTACAATTTATACATAGACCAACTCCATTACTTAAAATGTAAAAGTTAGCTATCGAATGTAAAAGTAAGTCTCTTTATAAAACTCCATTACTGGTATATCACTTCTAGGCCATCATCAAAATATCTTTGTTAAATTCCCCTCACCCTACTCTTAAATCACAAGTTGGGTCGGTAGGTAGGTACATTATTTTTCTCTTTACAGCAGCTTTAAAAATATATGTTAAATTTAATGGAATGATGCCTTTATAGAATACTTTAAAAATTTAATTTTAATAAATTCTTAGTAAACGTTTTCTCCCTTCCTGTTACAAGTGTATTTTAAGAAAGAATTAAAATGAACAATATAGTTTCACATCAAAACATAACAATATACATTTATTGACTGAGTTCGAGGGCAACATGCGTTTTGTCGGACCCAAGAACCAAACTGTCTGCCTGAGGCCGTTAGGCCGAAGGCAGACAGTTTGGTTCGAGGGTTCGACAAAACGCATTTTGCCCGAGAACTCTGTCAATAAATGTTTTGTTATACCTTTCATTTTATTTTATTTTATATATAATTTATATATTTACACGTATTTTGTACCTAATTCCGTGATGTAACATCAGATCTATCACTGTTTAACACCAGCGAATGAAAATGAGATTAAGCTCCGCCCACTCTGTGACGTAAGCGGTCCTGACCAACATCTCTCCGAGCGGTCCAACATCTCACTGAGCGGTCCAACATCGATTTTTTTATGCCCGCTCAGCAAAACATTAAAAATGTTAGACTTTTTTTTACATAGAATTGTATAGGAACAAATTTCTAAAGGTATAACAAACACATTTAATTGAATGCAAACTATCAAGTAAATCATACAGTGATAGGTTTTATTTTCAACATAATATACATGTATCTAAAATTTTGAAAATTGTTACAGGCCTCCCAAGTTTTGGGACAATACCTGATTGACCCACCTGGTTTCAAGGGATGGGTGCAAGGATTCGGAGCAAATGCAGGACAGCAGACAGCCTGTTTCAACGCTTTTGATGCCTGGTGTAAAAATTTTGTGTATTAAAAAGTTTACAAGGATGTTGAATTTTAAAACTTACTTTATGTCGAAGAAGAAAAGATATGAAGGTAACGAACAGTATTCAATCCTAAAGTCCATAAAACAATACAAAATAAAGGGAGAACAAACTCGGACCCACGAAACATCAGAGGTGGGATTAGAAATATCTTTAATGGCAATGAAGAAATGAAAGAGTGAAATCTCTTACACAATATTGAAAATGAATCCGACTTTTCAAACCCATACCCGTGATCAGTTTCACGGTATTTCTTACAAAACATCACACAATTTTGCCTGATTATGTTATGTGATGACAAGCTCACATCACATGTGCTGTGTCTATTTTTTCTTTGTATTACTGTATTATTAAATATCTTACATGCATTAAAATTGCTAAACTTATTTTGCTCAGTATATATAGAGTGTTAATCATTCAAATGATGCACCCTTGTGGGAAATGGGAGCCATCCTTTGATCTGTCTAAACACCTGTCACTTTAACCATTTCAAAAACTAAAAAGTTTTCTTGTAGAAATCCACACTATGATGCACACTATACAGAAGTTATTCTGAAAATTGCTTTATTAATTAAAGACATGTATAACATCTCTGATTATACCCATTACACATCATGAAGATATCAACAAAATTCATTCATAATAAAACAAAATAATCTCTGCACATTGAAAGACAGTGGCACAATTGTAATTTGCTACAAACATATACATCTATACACGGGAAACAGAAATAACATCTAATAATGTGAATCAGGATGTTTACATATAACGTCAAAAGTACCAATTTTGACATAATATCCTGTCCAAGCAAAGGCAAATGGCGTTTCTAGCTTTTCTCTTCATAAATCAAAAATTCTCCATACTTATAATTATTTTTAAAGTATGGAAAATTTATTATTGATGAAAAGAAAGGATAATTTTAAAAAATGTTAAGTGTCTCTGAGTTCACCGATGAAAAATTGCTCTTATCAACTTGTGGATACATATGAAGCAACCACATGTATGTCAGAATTTGAAGAAAATTAATAATTTAACAATTTACAGAAAATCTTGCCAAATTCTAAATGCTCTTTATAATAAAATGCAAGACACAAACACAATTGAAGCAAGTATCTTCATCTCTTTTGCAACAGTTACAACTATATTCATTATTATATCGATTTTGCTCAATACTCATTCCAAATGGTAATGCCAGCTTTTAACTTATGGTTAAAATGGTTAATTCAATGTAGACAAATATGATGTACTCTCAGATTTTCATGTTTAGACTGATATATACTTTTTTAAAATAAAAGACTTACCAAATAAGTTCTATTGGTGGTTTTTAAAGTTGCTAGTCTGCATTTTCATAAATACATGCACTCAACAAATTCAATAGCTAATACAATTTTAAGTATGGTTTTAGATAAATACCAAACAAAACACTATAACATAAATTATAACAACAGTCTAAGGGAAATAATCGACAAGAAAAATTTGACTTGCCTTTCTTTACACACCCGCAATGTATGTATGTGTACATGTAAATACTGTAAAATCACATATTTCTGTGGGTCAAGTTTTTGTGGTTTGAGGAAAAAGTCTTGGTTTTCGGGATTTTATTTCATGGATGAATAACTGTTGAACAGTTATTTATGTAACATTTTACATTTCCTGGTGGACACGAATTCCTGGGTCTCTTAAAACCTCGAAATCAAGGAAAATTAAACCCCTGCAAATATTTGTGATTTCACATTATTAGATGTTTATATTAACACATATAGTTTTGAATGAATGCACATTGTTCACTAAAGATGGAGAGTTTTTATATGTACTTCCATATGGCAACCTCAACATCCTAATTTTAAATTAAAATTCCTGTAAAAATGTACAAGCACATTTGAAGATTTTTTTACCTTCAAATTAAAAAAAAGAAGAAGAAAGAATTGCATGAAAATTCATAAAATTTAAATTTAACTAAACTAAACATACTTAACTAAACACAGATATATAATACATTGGGCATTTTTTTTTCAATATGAAAAAAATTCAAAATAGTTTCTAATATAGTTTCCATACATTCAAAAGGTTCACATTATTCTGTTCATAATTCATATGTCATCCCTAATACATGTATATTTATAATATTTTTAATCTTCTTTTCATCCTTAGATTATTCTACATTTAAGAAAAAATGGAATGTAAAATTATCTTTGATCCTCAACAGAATTCAGAAAAAATGTTTTATGATACAAAACTGACAGATATTGTAACAATCTAAATAATGAAGACGTACATTTTTCCAAGGGGTCATAATTCCATGGAATCTATATTTCTGTTCAATCTGCTGGTAGAAAGTTATGCATATATATTAATACTCTCCTTATATGCCTGAAATGTGTATAAATTTTGATGGGACAAATTTCTATGGAAAATTTGTGACCATATATATACATAACATAAATTAATACCACGCAGAAAAAATACTTCTACAATGATACAAATAACCAGTGATGCAATAAAAAAATGAAATACAAATACTTCTGACATTATTTTGCTTTTCTTTAATAAAACCATAGATTTGTTTCTTTTTTATGAACCCTTTAACAATGTTTATGACAATTATCTTAAAATTATATATATAAATAAACTTTGATTTAAAATCAAATAACAATTGGTCACTGGCAGAATATTTTGTCATCAACCAAATAAAAAATTAACGACATAAACTCTGCTTAATACCAAAAAAGAATTACACATCATAATAAAAGGTTATTCCTTTTGACATTCATTGTAACAAACCAAAAAGTACCAAGATACCCTCAAAATAAATAAATAAGTTTTGGCACTAAAGCAAGATGCACCAGTGAAAACAAGATTGATGTTTTTAAACCTTGAAGTGTGTAAAAGGTTGAAGACACTCAAATTTCAACAGTACCAGATACTTATGATCATCTTAAAATAGAAAATTTAAGAACAGGAGTAGGTTGTGCCCTTCCTTTCTGCTGGTACTTGACGTGCATCAAGGCCCTGTCCCCCGAAGTTCTGCCCTCACCCTTGGATTGCCCTGGCCCTGTGTTCTGCCCTCGCCCTCTGCCTCACCTCCTAACTATCTGACCTGGCCCACCGTGTTCTGCCCTCTGACTCGCCTCCTAACTATCTGACCTGGCCCTCCGTTTAATTGTGGGGGTTCGGCTGCCTGTAGGAGACTCCACCATTAGAAAGCTCTCCTCCACACTCTTCTTACAGTACATATAGAACAGCTCAGCCGACTTCAGAAGGATCTCATCCAGGTTAATCTTCAAACTGTTAAAATAATGATGGATTAATTCTTGCGTGAAATACAGGGAAATCACAAATTTTTGTGGGGGGGGGGGTAATTTTCATTTTTTGTTTTGTTTTCTAGATGAATTCATGTCCACCACAAAATGTAAAATGTTACATTCAAAACTGCTCAACATTTCTTTATACTATATCCATGAAATCAAATCTCCACCAACCAAGAGTTTTTCCTCAAACTATGAAAATTTGACCCCATGAAAATATGTGACTTTATAGTACCTCTTTTACCTTTGAAAATTATGATGATTTCAAACACATTTATCTAGTGATTAAATCTGGGAAGATTTTTTTTTATATTCAATACAAGCATATTTTTTTTCTCTCTTACTTTTTAAAATAAGCTTATATGCTTGTTTAGAACAAATTCATACTACAAATTGTAAAGCCCTTTAAGCCTATGACAAGCATACAACTAACATTTCCAATATTTTTTCTCTTTTTCTTTTTGGGTTTATTTTCGAGATAATTAACCAGTTCTACACTTGGGAATTCCCCCTTATTTCATTCCCTATTTCATTCCCACTCTTTTTCCCTGCTCTTGTTAAAATTTTATCCCCCCGGCCCTCCCCTTTTCCTTTTTTTTTTTTAAAGTTAATGCATTTTGTGATTAAAATACCTGATAAGATCCTGTTGCTAATCTGTAACCACCTTTTATTTGAACTTCCTCTTTATAAAAAAGATTTTTTAACCTTTCCATCCCTATCTATAATTACATGTATTGTAAATGGTGACTGTCTATTCAGAACACCTCTACCCTTTTCCTTCTGAACAAAATGTCCATTCAGAACACCTCCATCTTTTACCTGTTAATGACAGAATACACTGCAGCAGTATCTGTACACTCCATCAGTTCTGGCCTACATTCCTGGAGTAAGGCCACACACATGAAGAGGTCAAAGGTGTACTGAAATTCCACATCAGAGGGAAGTGAAGATCTCGACACACCACCTTTAATGTTAAAATAATCCTCATTCAAGTGAAAGTTTATCAAGATCCCAGTTTAAATATCTGCAAAGACGGGACTTGTGACAGAAAATATTTAGATTTAAAAAACACAGCTCTAAAAAGATTTGGTTACATGTATTCTTCAGCTTTTTCATAATGAACAAGAGGCCCACGGGCCTTATAGGTCACCTGAGCATTATGCAACAACTTTCCAGTTACTGAATTTGATTCATGTTTTAAGCCAGATGCTATATGGCATTCACAATTTTGAAAGAGGCACCATTGGTCATCATAACAATACACTTAGCAGTTGCTTAGCTTGGTTACTGAATACCCATACACAGGGTAGGGGAACAAAAATGCATTCCAACTAATCAGTAATATTAAGCAATAAACAGTAGTGCTCCTAGCACTGTGACAAAAACCCCTGACCCTAGGTCCACACATTGCACAAATTTTAAAAAGGCACCCTTAAAATTGCCTATCAAACAATAAATAAATGTTTTATAAATACAAAAGAGCAGATTTCAAACAATTAATTCATTTTCAGTATATAAGTATAGCCCCTTCCCCCCAACACTGACCCTGGGGCCTTGAAATTCACAATTCTGCAAGATTAGGGTCCTTACTCATCATAACTATATAGGTAGTTCATCTGCTTCATACCCAGAGACAGAGAAGAAAATTTTCAAAGATTTCATGTATTTTCACTATATAATCAATAGAGCCCCCCCCTCCCAACACCAGAACCCTTGACCCTAGGGTCATAAAATTCACAATTTTGGTTGAGGCACTCTTGCTGATTATAACTATGCACTTAGTTAGTTTATTTAATACCCAGGAGCAGAGAAGAAGATTTTCAAAGAATTCATGTATTTTCACTATATAATCAATAGAGCCCCCCCCCCCCCCTAACACCAGAGCCCTTGACCCTAGGGTCATAAAATTCACAATATTGGTTGAGGCACTCTTGCTCATCATAACTATGTACTTCGTTGGTTTATTTAATACCCAGGAGCAGAGAAGAAGATTTTCAAAGAAATAATGCATTTTCACTATACTTAATATTTAGCCCCGCCCTAGCACTAGAACCCCTGACCCCAGGGCCATGAATTTCACAATTTTGGTAGAGGACTCAATGCTGATTACAATCATGCAAACAGTTTGACTGCTTGATGTCCAGGAGTAAAGAAGAAGATTTTTAAAGATTGCATTAATTTGAGTGGTTTTGGTCCCACCCCTCAGGCCCCAGGGGGGTAGGGATCATGAAATTCACAATTTTTGTTCCCCTTCACCCATAGATGCTTTGTGCCAAATTTAGTTGAAATTGGTTCAATGGTTGCAGAGAAGAAGCTGAAAATGTTCAAATGTTAACACACGACGCACGACGCCGGACGAAAATGGATAGCAATAGGTCACCTGAGTTTACTCAGGTGACCTAAAAATCATTGACCAGTGAATATCTAGAGCACTGTAACTGATGGTTTCTTCAGAATGGTAGATTAAATGAACAATAAGTACTGTAAATCACTTTTTATTCGTGAGAACTTTATTTTCGCGTAATTACGCGAGACAGTGTACTCGCAAAAATTTAATTCTCGTGTATAATAGTATTCCTTAAGAACATATAAAGCAATGACCACAGTTTGCGAAAATTTTGTCTCGCTAATCAAGAGTCAATGACTATCTCGCGAAAATAAGGTGTCACGAAAATTTAGTGATCTACAGTAAGACTATTGTCCAAGAGTGACAAAAAGTGACATTTCCAGAAATACCTCTTTATTACACTACGGCTAAACCTTGAACTCTGACCTTGACTTTCAAACTCTTTCTTGAGTTCCAGTCGTCGAGTTTTCTCGGCCTCCATTGATGTGAGCTCCAGATGATGGCTGCTTAGTATCTCAAAGCATCTCAGAGACTCCATAAAGCTGAACTCACGCTTAAACCCAAGCAACAGCCACCTACAATGTGTAAGAAAAATCTCCAATCATTTATTACCTGAATTAGTGCTGCAAAATTTTATGTAAATTGTAGCTCATCAATTTTCTTTCTGTGCATATTTTACAGTAATTAAAACTTGAATTTTGATCATTGACTTATTTGTCTTTATCTGCAGTAATTGATGTATTTCATCCACACCTATAGTTTTTAACCAATAATTTATGGATTTTATTTTGTAAAATATGCCTTGTTTTTATCTGTTTTTCAGTCTGATTGGTGCTTTCAATGAGAG
Organism: Saccostrea cuccullata; assembly: GCF_032062105.1. Lineage (NCBI taxonomy): Eukaryota > Metazoa > Mollusca > Bivalvia > Ostreida > Ostreidae > Saccostrea > Saccostrea cuccullata. The sequence goes on along the minus strand of NW_026925386.1, from coordinate 16,746 downwards.
CCCCCCCCCCCCAAAAGATTTTTCTTAGGGGTCTAACAGCAACATGATAACTTTTTGAGAATGGCTTACCATTTAATCCCTATTAACCGCCCTTGCCACTATAAGCACCCCCTTAGGTGTTTTTCAATTGTCAGGAAATAAGGGCCCCCTGTACAGTGATTATAATCATCTAGAATCGTGTTAGTAAGTTTGCCAAAATTTGAAGAAACTGAAAATGAAACCTGTCTATAATCCAATTTCTCGGTGGAAAATGAATCATTTAGCTTAATTTGGGCTGATTATCTTCGCTTAAAGTAAAGTTAAACATTATTTAAGTCGTTCTTTGATTTTCTTTCTTTTTTCGAAGATTTTTTTCAGTTAATATATGACATTAAATATTATAAATAGAATACTAAAATAAACGCCCCCATTTTACAATCTTCTATGCGCCCGGGGCGGTTAATAGGGATTTTACGGTATCTGTAATTCATGTGTGTATTGCCCTGCACCTTAAATGTCCTACACTGTCTTGGCTATGTGACTGTAACCTTAAAACATGTACAATCATAATTATGTTAACCTGTGGCAGAAGAGCAGGTCCCCGAGATCATTCGCCTTCAGATGCTCTAATAAAGCAGGATCCATCTCTTGTAGGAGTAATACAACCAACTCTACAACAGACCAATCAAAAGTCAAGAATAAATATAGCATTTAATATTGACCAATCACAGATGCTGTAACAGAGCAGGATCCATCTCCTGCAGGAGTAATACAACCAACTCTACAGCAGACTAATCACAAGTCAAGAATAAATATAGCATTTAATAATAATGACCAATCACAGATGCTCTAACAGAGCAGGATCCATCTCTTGTAAGAGTAATACACACAACTCTTCAAGAGACCAATCACACATCAAGAATAATATAGCATTTAATACTAACTAGTTACTGATATTTGATCATTCATGAAAGCATTAGGCATGGTTTCAATTAGAACTTTACAAAGTGATGTTTTTTTTTACTATCAGTATGAGTTATAGGAAATAGCTGTCACCCTAGATAAAGTAAGGCTGTAGCAAACACAAGTGTCATATTCATGATATATATAGAGCATATCTATATTGTGTGATTTGATATTGGCTTTATCCAATGAGTTGAAATTGTGTATATATTTGCAAGGCTTGCCGAGCGAATATACACTATTTCAACGAGTTGGATAAAGCCAATATCAAATCACACAATTACAGATGTTCTATTTATCTCATGCGACTTTCGTTTTAACAAAACTTTGAGACTTCCCCTGCAACACTACATGAATGATTGCTAATTCAAATTGATGACGTATAACTTGATGACATAGTAGGGTTGATGTTGAAATGCCTCGAAAGAAAGTAGATCCTGTTTAAAATCTAGAATTTTTGCTATCTGCGTCTTTGAAAACATTATGTGTCAATTGCTGGATCTTTACATCAAACGAACTTCTGACTTAAAGTTGTAAGGACTATGGGATCCTGAAAATTAACTCTGTACGATGGCAGTACAAAATGTGTTAGGCAAGTCTAGGCGATTCATTGTTGATTCATGGTAAGTTACACCTACATTACTAGGTAGGCATACGTAGTATAATATAAGAATTCAAAGTATTATTGAAGATGTTAAAGGAATGTTATAACAACAACTGCTAGGCTAGCTTGACTTTCTCCAAAAATGATTAAAAGGGGGGGGGGGGGATAACATCTGTCTTGAAGTAGCCAATACAAGCTCCTTGATAAAATAAGACACTTCTTTGACATATACGAGTCTTTTTCTTGCTTGCTGTTAACAAACCTTCACCCTTTATAATTCATTTTATTAGGGCAATCATTTTCACAAATAAAAATTTCAATAAAATAAAATCTTGAAGCGAGGGATCGTGTCAAAACTGGAAGTACTATTGATAAAGCATCTACCCGTGGTTAAAGCATAAGGTTATCTAATGGGCTGTATCTCCAACACGTATGAGATATAAACCCTTATCATTTTCTAAATCATAATCATGATAATGCTGAATAGAAAACATCTAATATCAAAGACTTCAGTATACAGTGGAATGTTTACATAAAGATGTAGATTCTTCACACCCATCTTGTAAACTTCCCTATCACAACAGAGTAATTTACCTATTTTGCTGACCATTCCTTCCTCTGTAAACTCATGCTGAATTTTCTGTAGGTAATTTGTAAAGCACCAATAGGCCTCCACCTAAAATAGTACAAATGAAAGTATACCTTAAATTCTGGTAACTATATCATTGCATTTCAAGTACTTTGATTATTACTATACATTTCACATGTCACAGGTATTTTGAAGCCTCCACAATCTTAAGTCTTCAGTTCGACATTTTTTTTTCTCAGCATTTTTTACTTCCAATAAAAATCTCTCTATAACAGATAAGAAGAACTTGTAACATACTTTAAATGTTTAAGTGTATTCATTATTTGATATGAAGAGGCCTATAGTTTTCTGCTGACAGATTGAATGAAAATTTTGATCCTGCCAAATTATGACCCCATCAAAAAAAGAAAAGAACTATATGCGGTATATTGCATATATTTGCCCCCACAAAAGTCAAATTTTGAAAACTTCCTGAAATGCGCTGAATTCAATAAATTGTATGAGAAATATAAATAAACAGAACATATTATAGTTTCAAAGCAGTTAATTCACAATTTTTGTTTTTATGACGTCACAAACTAGTCCGATTTTATATCCTTTTTCAGAAAGAGGACAAAATGGACAAAATTTCAACAGTTTTAGCTTTAGAATTTATAGAGCGCAAGTTTGTTCAGGAACAATATTTACATATTTCATTGATATTATCATTCTACACATTATATCAAAATATCGATCCTGAACACACATGCGCTCGGTGACTTTTACTCAAAAAATCGACGAAATATGTACATTTTTTCTGTAGAATTCATGAAAAACTGAAATTTACGTCATGTTTGTGACGTAATTACTAGCTATGATGTCATTACTTATGAAAATATTCAGTACTTTGAAGTCAGCATATTCTCCCCTGTTTAAGAACTTAATTAAATATATCTCCATCAAAGTTTCATTTGGGGGGCAAATATTGGTTATAACCAAATAAAGTTCTTTACAGAATTCAAAGAAATCAGAAGGGGTGCACATGTTGTGCAAGATGAAAAAAAAAAGTTGAGAAAAAAATACACGTTACAAACCTCCGAGTCAAAGACGACCAGAAACTGGGCCAGAATATCGTTCATCCCCTGAGCATACCCGATTTGTGGATGGAACGCCACAAAGGTTAACAGGATGTTGCGTAATACTGTCAAGTTTGGATTCATTGTTCCTCTGTTACAGTAATCAAAGGAAAAAGTGAATACAAATAAATATCAAATAAATATCAAAAAGATACATTTTACATACTCTCAACATGCTCAATATCATATGACCTTTTTTTTCCTTCAGAATCCTAGTAAGATGGTTATTTTATATTTGAAATAATTCATAATGAAAACATATTGTATAGGTTGAATTCTCTGTGTTAAATGCTTGAAATTGCCCTTATACCACTTGGTTTTATTTTGGTACAGAATATTCATAGAGGGAAATCGATAAGAATCATTTTTGCAATAATTCTGAAATTTGAATCAATTCTTCCACTTTATTCAAATACTGACTTGAAGTATACATCTATATGCAGGAATTAATTATTAAATTAATGAATTTTTCCTTATGATAAAATACAGACTTGAAGTTATTCTACTAAGTTTCTCTTATTATGAGGTAAATTAATTCAGTTTTTAAAAAATATGTGGGCATATTTCAAGCAAATTTAAAATATTTTATATGATGGCCTTAATTCTAAAATTGTACCATCTACTGGTTTACTGACTTGAAGTATACCAGGTATCTATTTGTCCATGGGAATTGAATTACTGTAAAAGCACAAATATTCAAGGGGGATTTAATTTCATTTATTTCATTGTTAACAATTATCAACGAAATTAAATCCCACATGAAATTTTACATGATTATTTATTGAATAGGATTACTTTCAAAACAACGAAATTACATGCTTACAAAACTATTTATGATGACAAATAAATGAAATTTTATCCCCACAAAAACTTGTGCTTCTACAGTAAATAAGTAATTTTTCTGTTTAACTGAAATACTGACTTGAAGTATTCTAAGTCTCTATCGGTCCGCGGGACGTCTTTGTCAATAACACGGAGATGGTCCAACAAATTCTTCACACTTATCTTCTGTCTATTCACATATACCTACAAAATACAGTAGGGTGGATAAATTTTCAATAGACATGACAAAATTAAAAAATTGTGTTATTTCTGTTCATTATCATCTTCACTACTAGCCAAGGGTTTTCCGTCCACTCTGCTCCCCATAATGGGGAGCGGAGTGGACCGAAAACCCTTGGCTAGCGAAGATGGTGTGTTACCGTTATATAATCATGTTCTAGACACATAGCATTGAAGGGGTGGGGGCCCAGGGTAAGGGGGCAATAAATTTAGTACTGAAAAAGTTGGATTTCGGTAAGTTGAATATCTTTGCTCTGGCTCCCAATCCCCTTTCAAAATGATGTTATGTCCCTGAATTTGACCCTACTGTATGCTGTATCCCCATGAAAAAGGTATCTACCAAAAGCTCATTGTTCTAAAAATTTTTTGACCAATTTACTTACAAAAATAAGTTACATGTGCATGATAAATATATTTCAAAATTGTGCTTATAAACTTAAATAGCAGTGATTTCTGAGCATATAAGTATTAAGTAGTCTAGCTTTTTCAATAAAAATCTTCGGAGAGCAGCAAATAATAAATAAGTGCCTATCTATCTATCTAGAGCAGGTTAAAAAAAATCTACAAATTTCAGATTACATATTGAACATGTTGAAAAAAAATTGAGAATTATCTTTTAGAAAGAAACAATACCATTTATAAATCTAAGATTCTTAGAAATACAAACAATTGTTCCAGATTCCAGCTAGCCTACATGATCATGAAGATATAGCAATCTAGTAATAATTACCTATAGTTTTATACTAAACATGCTCATTATTATATGACAAAGACTTTCTTGTCAAAATAAATGCACAATTCCCATAATGTTAAAAATGAAACATTGCATGCATTGTTCACGCAGTATCATGCGCAAGCAAGAACGTCTTTCTTAAGAAAACAGAATAAAGGATGCAAACATACTGTCTTTACACTTTATCAACCATTCAGTGGTTTTGTTTTATTAGGCAAAAAGGGGCAAAGATGTATTAATTAACAGTTCATGATTTGTTCATTGTGTGACGCTTTCTTTGAGGTATGTTATCTAATGAGACTAAAATTGCTGGTTTAAGTGGTTTATACTAAAATTATAAATTGGAAACATGCAGGCTCAATTAGCATGATTAAAATCATACAATTTAAAGAGTTTCCTTTATAAATTAAGGAAATGCTTAAAATATATATTAACAACTTCTTTTGAACACAATAAAATGTACTTGAAAAAAAAGGAAGTGATGGTGCGTACACAATTTTAATCATATCTGTTATGTTTGAAATTTTTTGTTAAGTTAAAAGAATAAAACTTCTCAAGAGGGGCAATATATTAATTGAAGTACACAAGAGTGTATAGGCATTGTGTTCTTTATAACATGACTGTACAATTAATTAAAAATCATATCAAATGTATCTTAAATATTTCATTAATTAAGCAAATTAAAAAAAACACTTAACCATTATAACCATCACAACTATTTTCATACAATAATTTTTTTAATGAATTTTCTTCAGGACACACTACCTATCTGAACAAAAAATTCACTCAAAAGAAGCATAAAAAATCCCAAATAACATTACAAATTGCAAATACACTGACTGTATACCTGAGCCTGAATTTTCATAAAGTCGATTTTCTGTTGCATCTCGGGGGACGACACGTCAATGTCGAAATTTCTGGACAGGACCTTGAAGTCTGGTTTTTCGGCCTTAAATTTCCCGTCCATTAACATCTTCTCCATCATCTCAAACTCTGAGATATGATCCCCAGGGCTGTGGTCTGGGCTCCTAATCGTGTTATTTTGATCTTCGATTTGGTACCTGGCCACCAGCCCCTGTTGTAGCAGTGTAGCCCCTGGGTGGGCATTCAGAACCAACATGGTCTTCCAGCGTGACTTCATTTCATGATACTTCATGATGTAGTCTAAGAGTAATTCTTCCCGCTCCCTTGATGTCGAAGTACAGGGGTAGAGACCAAAGAGAAACTGCCAGGCTTTTTTCCGGAGGTCTGGTTCCACTCCACCCATGAATATGCATTTCCTGAAAGCATGTTCGTCTACGAGTCTACCGTCTTGGTCAAAGAGTTTCTCAAATATCTCTCGAGATAACGGATCACCTCTTCTCTTGACTGGAGTTGGGAGTGACTCGTTATCATCAAAGGGGATGGCTTTAGAGTTCACTCTGAGAAAATATGGTTTTTTGGCTGTATAGGAACCTAGCCTCCCTCTGGTTTCATTGTCTGAACACAAGCACTCTGATTGATCCCCTTCATTCTCACTTTCTTGTGACGAGGAAGGTGATTGGGTCTTTGAATTTTGGTTTTGGCATGAGCATGATGATTGGTTACAAGAACATGATGAAGATGATGCACTGTCTTGCTTTGTTATTTCAGACTTCTCTGATGTTGGCACATTACTGGGCTGACTAGAAATTTCACATTTTTCACAACTGTCTTTTGAGATGCTGTCTGTGGTATTTTGACTAGAGATATTTACAGAACCTAGGTTTGATGCGACACAGTTGACACAGTTTTCAGGTTGGGGCCCCTGGGTGGGGTCTTTGGTTTTGTTCTTCGTTTCTGGGAAGTCTATGAATTCAAAGGAGTCATCAACACTGCAGGGCCTGAAAATAGAAGAAATCAAAATATTTAATCATTTTTTAATGTCTTTTCAATATGTAATGCCCATTACGATCGGGTTCGTGATGCACTGACTAAATCAACTGTGATTTTGATGGTACAACATACTGTGCTCACCCTAGATAGAATGTTCTATCGTTAAAATGATATTGTCCTACGGACCCGGTTTAACGATAGAATTCGTTCCGTGTATTCGTAATGTAGCAGAAAGAAACATGGGCGATAACTCGCATAGTGCATTTACTTGGAACAATCTAGAGAGTTCTGAATGTAAACATGGCAGGTAATTTGAATCTCGAGAAAAACGTTGAGAAAATTAATTGGATTTTCGTATTCATATGGATTATTTTTGGGGATAAAAGGCATATAAGCAATCTCAAGAAGGTTTGTTTTGATGATTTTCGTAGTTATTCCCAGTGCAAATCATTTTATATTCTTCAAAATCGTTTCGGAGCGGATCCGCTCCGATTTGCTACATTGCAAGTATATGGGACGTATTCTAACTGTGGTGAGGGCCTGTACCGAGACACAGTTAGATTATTCTAACTATGCTCGCCCTAACGGTCACACCTTACAATATTATTTTTAAGAACCAGACCCTGTGTTTTAGGCCTATGTCAAATATTACAATAAATTCACGACTTAATCATGTAAAAATACTCCAGTATAATATTAAAAAAAAAAACGACTCCCTCTCAATTAACAATTGTAACCGATATGACGCTCACAACATTTTAACCCAATCACTGTCTAAACAATGACAGGCACCTCCAGTTTCAACTTAAATGTTGGACATGACAAGAATAAAGTAATTTGCATAAACAACTCGACCAACTTCAATCAGCTGTTCATCTGTACATTGCAAACGTTTAGACGTCACTTACACACATTTGTTGATTAAAACGAATTAAATGTAAGTGTTTATTATGTATCATTTATCATCCAAGGTTCGGGGAAAATGATCTTTACCTTTGAACTAGATCCATCTTCGTTTCCCGTTCACCAACGGTGCCTTCTTGAAGTTCTTCTGTCATCTTTCGTCATAAGTACGGAGACACACACAAAGAGCAATTTCATTGGATAAAAATAACTTCCCATATACTGAACCATCTGCTGGTAATTTGGTGAAGTGAAAAAATGCCCATTCTAGTTATCTAAATTTTAAACGTATTTGCTATTTAAAATTAGAATTGATGAATAAATTAATGGATTCATAATATTATAATAATAGCTAATCAGTAGAAAATATCAATTCTCTGCGGAGCATGAAAACAAGCAGTCACTGAAACGAAAACAAGTCCTCAGAAATACGGAAGAAAAATATGTTGACACTCTTCTATCTTGTGCTAGGTAATGCGTGTAGATTTTCATTAACACTGTCTATAAAATCCTTAACAGAGACAGTTGTAACATATCCTATTTTCAAAGTGGTAGAACGGGTAAACATGATGTGGCCCTATTTGCATAATTTTAGTACACGTGCACTTTGCTCAAAATAATATGATTATTGATATTTTTCCACTCATGACTGTTTAAGATTTATCGATTTTAGGCTTATGTCGTACACCTTTTCATACCTGTTAGTTAGTGCATGTGATAAACAAATTTGACTTGAGCTCCATAGTTCCTGAAACAATTAACGCTTTACAAAAGTATATAATTTAATTAAACAGCTCTTATAAGCTCATCTTCTTAATGGTTTTAGAATCTGTATGTATCAACAGGAACCTATCATATAAACTTTGTTACTACAAACTCAATGTAATTAAGATTAAACTCCCAAAATGTCCCAGAGAAAACAAGTGTAATGGTTTGGGCCGTGGATATCGGCTTATCATTAATCATTTAGTTTGCTTCTGAGAATTCTTTATAGGACTATAAAATGCTAGACTTTGAATAAATGCCATTGAACATGTTCATTTTGACATGTTTGAGCCTCTCTTATGCTTGGTATGTATCCCTCATGTCCATGGTATGTGAGATAACAGATTTCCAGATACCAAATTCCCATTATGTTGTTGGCCTGGCCTTATCAAGATTTAGATAATTTGCTGTAGAACATTAGCAGTATTAACCCAAACAGCTGCCATTGATCTCACTGTATTTGTTATTTGTTACAGGCTTAGCCTCATCAACATTAGCTAATCCAACCACAACAACAACAGCACCAACAACAACAACTAGAGCCCCTGATCTTGCCTGTCCCATGTGGAAGTCATATGTGGACACCTTTAATCGTGGGGGTGGGGGACAGTCTGTGAGAGACAGGGGGGTGATGTTTATGTGTAAATTCCACCCAGAGAAGTGTGAACAGTTGGACTGTGAAGGAAGGTTCAGCAATGCATTGGTAAGTTAGAGTAAAGGTTCAACAATGCATTGGTAAGTCAGAGGAAAGGTTCAACAATGCATTGGTAAGTTAAAGGGAAGGTTCAACAATGCATTGGTAAGTTAAAGGGAAGGTTCAACAATGCATTGGTAAGTCAGAGGAAAGGTTCAACAATGCATTGGTAAGTTAAAGGGAAGGTTCAACAATGCATTGGTAAGTCAGAGGAAAGGTTCAACAATGCATTGGTAAGTTAAAGGGAAGGTTCAACAATGCATTGGTAAGTCAGAGGAAAGGTTCAACAATGCATTGGTAAGTTAAAGGGAAGGTTCAACAATGCATTGGTAAGTTAAAGGGAAGGTTCAACAATGCATTGGTAAGTCAGAGGAAAGGTTCAACAATGCATTGGTAAGTTAAAGGGAAGGTTCAACAATGCATTGGTAAGTCAGAGGAAAGGTTCAACAATGCATTGGTAAGTTAAAGGGAAGGTTCAACAATGCATTGGTAAGTTAAAGGGAAGGTTCAACAATGCTTTGGTAAGTAAGAGGAAAGGTTCAACAATGCATTGGTAAGTTAGAGGAAGGGGGTTCAACAATGCATTGGTAAGTTAAAGGGAAGGTTCAACAATGCATATATTATTAGAGAAAAGGTTCAGCTATGCAATGGAAAGTTAGAGGAAAGGTTCACTAATGCATTGGTTAGTTAGAGGAATGTATACAGTGTATCATATTTTTCGAAGGAAGATATATTAATTATCTTAATATTTCTCTACATGTATATAGAGAATATACAGGGACCATTCCTTGACATTGAATATAAGAATGTATTATAATTATATTTCTGACTACTTGCCTTTACAGACAGGAACCTTTCAGTATTGTTTGAACATGATCCTGAACCACTGTGATAATCCTATCAGTATGGATGTTAGCATCAGCGTGGATAAATTCAACTTTAACTTCGCCCAGCGAGTCACACACAACTCGCAATTCCCTTTGACCATCAAGAACCAGAGTGAGGATTTTCCGTATTTTTTTCCCCCTAAAAACAAATCTTTGTAAATCTTTTTTAATTCACAGATTTTAATACATAGCTTTACAATACATATATACATTTTCTGTAAATTTTTTATGAGAGTAGAGAGAGAAGAGAAAGGATAGAGAAAGAGAGATAGAGAGAAGAGAGAATTAAAAAAAATCATAAGCATGCAGATTCTTCCAGTACTCAAAGGCTTTGTCAAAAGTTACCTGATTATTGTTCTTATATGCAGTATTTTTATTCAAACTTTGTAAATCTGTCTCAGTATTTCTTTCCACAGGCACTTTGGTTATAGAGTCCCCCATCTCTTCTCCTACTTTTCCCTTTTTTGTGAACAATGGGGAAAAAAATTAAAACATGTTTTAAAGACAAAATGGGGACATCATTGAAAACATGATGAATAAATGAGAAAAGAGGAATAGGGAAAAAAGTGGTGATCCTTGATTTGAAAAAAAAGGAAAAAGAGAGACCTATATGCCAAGTGTCTGTGTTTCTTTCTCAAGGTCATATTCTACTTATAAACTTGAATTTTTCTGTAATTGAATCTTTTACAGATTTCAGTCTTTCTGGGATTCCCCTCCATGAGTACCTGGAGTTCACCCTGGTGAAGCTTAATGCCACAGCTGTAAGAATTGGAGTGAGTATCTGCCAACATCAGAACAGTTTACTAACTTAAGGTTTTTCCTTGCCTTTGAGTTCCAGAAACCTCCATGTTATTTTGGTATTTTTCCTCAACTTCTTATTTAAAAGGAACCCCTTCCCCCTTTTTTTGAAGCATGAAGACGTAGTATGTCAATTTTGGCAATATATGGTAAACATTAAGTTTTTGGTCTCTTCATACCCCCCCCCCCCCAAAAAAAAAAAAAAAATTAAAACCTGCCTCAACAAACATCCCCCCAAATTTAAAACCTGTCTCATCAAACATCCTCTCCCCCCCCCCCCCCCCCCCCCCCCCCCCCGAAAAAAAAAGTCATTTCACAGTAATGCCTAAGAGCCCCATGACATGGAAAGGATTACTGTATAAGCAAAAATTTTCATTAGGGATTAAAGTTTGTTTATTTCATTGGTGAGCATTATCAATGAAATTAAACCCAAAACCAAATTTTTATAAAGCTATATATTGAATATGTTGAATAGGATTACTTTCCAAACAACGAAATTAAATGCCCACTGTATACAAAGTGCTAATCGAAAATCTACTTGATTTGGATCACTAGCTATATTTGTTTGGATCATTCGAAGTTTCTCTCTGCACATTAAGACAAAAAAAGTGTTTTTATATACGTTTTCTTACTGATAATAAAACTTCTTCAAACAATATGAGACTTCTTCTTGGTATATTTAAAGATTATCATATTTTTGTTTCATATACCCCTCCATAAACATTGGTAGCAAGCATTTTTCACGCATCTAATGGTCATTTTTGACTGATCATCCACTGGAATGGACTGTTGACATTATTTCAATAAAATATTTATAGTAATGTTTAAAATGAATCTTTATCAAAGGTAAGCTATCAAATTTGACTACAAGGTCTTCTTTATAACTTGACAATTGCATCAAATTTGCACCTACCCAACTTTTCCAGAGCTATACTAGGTTTGTGTAGAAAATATCCAGAAAGCTATCTTTGTTGGCATGACAGCTATACTTTTTTCGAGTATACATATAGCATTTAGGCCTAGTGCAATTAGTAAAATAATTTATTGACGTTAATTTTTGTTTACAACAGTACTGTACAATATTTTCTTCCCCAAACTCCTCTTACATTTCAACAATGGCCCAGTCCATAGGAGGTCCATGTGTCATATGCTCACCTTGAGCGTTTTATGCTCAGTCAGTGAGTGTGAAACATACGGGGTATGTATTTATATAAAATAAAGAAAAAGTAGCGTGGCCTCTTGGTAAGTTACTTAGGTACGAAGGAGAGTACAAACACACAGGTACCTGACGTTACTTATTTTTCTTTTTAAATAAAAAAAATTATAACCCTACTTAATAACATTTTGAACCTTTCGTGAAAGTATCTTTATTAATTTCTAATGGAAACAACTGTAATGACGTTTTTATTTCGTTAATTTATATGTTTAGTTCCATTTTTTCATTCCGGAATAAAGGATGCCTCCAGCATAAATTTCTTTTGGAAACGGGAGGGGGTTACATTGTTGTCCATAACACTAAAAGATTCTTACACAAAAACCCTACTTTATGGTTGCGGATGGGGTCGACTTAATTTGTGGACAAGTTACATTCTTCCATATATATTCTCATTTTTCCTATGAACTGATGACAGTCATTCATCAACAAAACATACCAAATTAAGAATTTTAATGTCGCTCACCAATTTACATGTACTATAATTGTAAAATTTTAAACAATTTTAAAGATCGATTTCAGCTCTTAGACTTTACATATACACATGGTTTTGTAAATATTTAGTGGTATATTTATGCATTCAAAATTTGGATAAGAAATTTATGATTAAAATGCATTCAACTTCAAATCTTAATGCCGCTTCGTTCATTTACTAATTTTAATTCAGCCAAATAAGCGTTAAGAAGAGATTGCATGGAATATTTAAAATGTTTTTATGTAATAAAAAGAAAACAAACGGTTACCGCATTTCTCAAAGAAATGCATGGATCTTTTTTCATAGAAATCATGGCATATCCGTGCAAATCAATTAACTTCCGTAACTATAATTCTTTTATCGTAGACTGACTGTTAAGAGTTTGTGTTTCTTGGGGAGGGTGGCAAAGTTATTTTGATATGGTTACTTCAATATTCTTAAATTTAAGTGAATTTGTAAAATTTATCAGGTTTTGATTCCCTGACCTATATCCGCTTTTCTGGATCTGTATATGGGGATATACTGAGTAATGCTAAATTTTAATTATGTTCCCCAAACGAAGTTGGGGAACATATTGTTTTTACTCTGTTTCTTATTATTATTATTCTTATTATTATTATTTTTCTTCCTGGGAAAATTTTGTCCACGAATGATCTTGTAAACTACACATCCGACTTAGGTGAAACCTTTTTAGGTTAGTAGGCATGTTATGTAGATTTGCGGAATCAAGGTCATTTTGCGCGCACGTGCTTGCAAGAGCGCGCACGTGCAAAACTTAACATGACCAATATATAATGGATATAACCGTAACTTTTCTATTTTGTGACGAAATGTTTTGAAACTTACAATGTAAGGATATATTAGTAGTATGCACAAGATGACATTGTCAAAATTGCAAGATCGCACGCGCATGCACGTGCGCTTCGCTCTGATTGGCTGAAACTAAAGTTTCAATATCTTTTTTTGTTTTTTGATAAAATCCTTTGAAATTTTGAACATAGTCATACATTAGGGAGGTCTACAGCCTGTAATATAAGATTTATCATGAAAGCATGTGCATGCACATGTGCTTGCAAGAGCTCGCACGTGCAACACGAGAAATGTCCAATATAATTGATACAGACGTAACTATTTAAATTATTTATGAAATGCTTTGAAACTCATATTATAAGTATATATTAGAAGCATAGACAAAATGACATGGTCAAAAAAGTAAGATCTCACGCGCATGCACGTGCGCTTCGCTCTGATTGGCTGAAACTAAAGTCTCAATATCTCTCTTGTTTCTTGTCATAATCCTTTGAAATTTTGAACATAGAACTACATTATGAAGATCTACAGCATGATATATAAGAATTTTCATGAAAGCATGCGCATGCCCGCGTGCTGCAATCTGATTGGCTGAAACTTTAAATGGCTATATCTCCTTTGTTTTTTGACGAAATGCTTTGAAATTTAAAACATAATCATGCATTAGGATATCCTACAATAAGATATAGAAAAAAATCATGAAATCATGCGCTTGCACGTGTGCTGCAATCTGATTGGCTTAAACTTGAAATGGCTATAACTCCCTTGTTTTTCAACCAAACAGGATGGGATTTAGAATATAGATAGATATAAGGGACTCATACAACAAGGTATGGTCATCATGCACGTGCACGCACGTGCGTGCATTTGGAATGAGTGAAATGAAAAATACACTTGAAAGAGTGATTTTTCATACTTTTGGACTGAATGCTTTAATATACTGTATATAAAATAAATAGATATGTAGACAAGATGATATGATCATAACGCACATGCATTCACATGCGCACGGGTGCAATGCTAAAATTTGAATATAATTGGTATCCTTCTGAGAAAACGTTGTTAAAGTCAAAAATGCACAGAGTTTGTTTATTTAATGAAGCTTACAGGGAATATGGCACCAAATGGGCGTTTGGGAGCGTTTGGGGAACATCTGTAACGGTTCCCGTTACAATTAGCACTAGTTTAACTTTTATCTTCATAGATTCTGTTTCAGATTTTTAGTTTTTAGTTCTGATGTCTGATGATAGTGTGAAAATAGGTGAAATATTACAAAAGCTTTATTATAATCTCTTTATCATAGATTTATAAAAGAGAGAAAAAAGTGTATATGGCGAGGACAATCACCCGCTCTATGACGGAAAAGTTTCAGGTGCCTAAGAGGAGTAGACATTCCTTGTTGATTGATCACATCCGCTGTGAGCCATATGTATTGATCAAGTAAACGGAGCGTTTCGTAATCAAATTTAGTATAAAAACAAAACAGTTGGGTGAAAGAAGTAAGCCCCCCCCCCCCCCCCCCCCCAAAAAAAAAATAAATCGACCTAAGATAAATTAAGTGATAAGTTGAAAAACATTACTTGTCTCAAAAAAATCCTTTCTTTAGAGCAAACTGACACACAAACATCAAGGTGACACCGGAGCATCGTGGTTAGCGCATTCAGTCTTACGCCTATCATAAGCTTTGGAAAAAGTTAGATTAGTTTGTGAAGCCCTTTTTATCCGTTTTACATACCTTTAAAACATAAGTGAAAATATGTTACGTGTATTTATCATTGAGTTATTTAATGACAAAAAATTGAGACAGTGTCTTTGCATTATACTCCCCCTATATATACGCCTTTATTCTTCAAGAAGTATTCTACTCAAATCAAACATAGCATTTCTGAATCAATCACGACGAAACGCAAATCAAGTATCGCACAAACACGAGCAATGATAGTGCATTTCCTCAATTTCTATAATTATTTATTTCTGTTTAACTTCTCTCGACTGATAAATGTTTCTCTTGTGATAATAAATGCCAATATTTTTTTCAAAACTGTTTAAATCGCGATAATTTTATCAAAAAACAATAAATCTTAATTTCATGCAAATCACAAAAAGGATCTGAAAAAAGTATAGCCATCGCAAAAATGTGCTGCAAACATAGTATAGCATTCACTCAAAACAAGAATAGCTAAATTTCTCTAAAAAGCGTAATTTATAGAAATCAGATGATGTTTCGTGTGTGAATTGAGGCGAAAACTTAGATACAATTACTTTTACAACAGAATATAGTTTGAAAATATTAAGAACAATTGAAATAATTCAAAATGAGCGAAAATCCCATTTTAACAAAGTAAATGAGAACGGTATCGAATTTCTAATATGTTTCACTTGAAAAATTTTCTCAAATCAATTAACATTGATTCTATAAAGGTTTGATAAGTTTCCTAATTTCTTAAAGTTACTTTTACCTATATTTTGCCCGCAGAATTTTTTTTTACCCATAATGCATCAGAGTACCCAAAGCAATATAGCAAGTGATCCAAATCAAGTAGATTTTCGATTAGCACTTTGTATACAGTGATGCCTACTAAACCTTTTCAGATGACAAATTAATAAAAAAATTTATCCACTAAAAATTTTGCTTCTACAATATGTATGCTTTTGTTGCTTCCCAGAATCTTGATGTTCTTTTTCCCTTTCATTATGTAGATGAAGCTGGCGACAGAGTTGTGTATCCCAAACCTCGGTTGTACCTTTAACAAGAAGATAAATCTGATACCAGACAGTGTGGTACCTGTCTCTACATGTGCTAAATCAACCGTAACACCTCTACCAAAGGCACCCAAGTGTGGCAAAGGAACCACTGGTGGTGGTGGTGGTAAAGTAGTATTCACCACCACCAAAATGCCACCACACACCACCTACAAGTCAGGTATGGGTAGTGTAACGATAAGTTATGCTGTGGTTTTATTCACCATTATTACAATGCCACCAAAGAACACATTCAAATCAGGTATATTCCTTGAACGCTCCTGCTCCACCCACTGAATACTTTGATTGGTTAAAATTACTAATAAATATTCATGAGGGAGTAGTCCCAGGGAGTAGCTATGATTTTCCAGGGAGTAGTCTTCAGATGAGGGAAATAGTCTCTTCTCGGTGAAATAGACAGTTTTATGGTTTTAATTTTTTATAGAGTAATTACAGTAGAGGTGTAATAATATAAGATATACCGTAAATCTGGAAATTTTTACGTCGATTTTATTTTGCGAATTCGGGTCAGAATGGTGTTGATTAATTTTTACGTTTCA
>NW_026925385.1:0-26092 GCF_032062105.1 Saccostrea cuccullata | reverse complement strand
TGTAGGAGGAGTAGCATTTTGAAAAATTGTTTCAGACAGACGGATGGACGCCGGACGCATTACTATCGCATAAGCTCTTCTGGTCTCTGACCAGTAGAGCTAAAAACGCAATGTTTCTGGCACAAAATGGAAAAAAATATCGAATGACATTAATTGGAAAATTAAAGACAATGAACAGAATCTTCTAACTAATGTCTGTCTTAAATTGTACGTTTAACATGACTTCGAAACATTCAACAGAAAAAAATAAAGGAACTTTATAAAAGAAACGAAATTAACTCCAAAGAATATTGTCTATATGTAACTGTAAATGCAACAGGAATGGTCATTTTCTTGAACAATGTTAAAGGATCTTCGTAGTCCCACCGTTCACGGTAGCTCAGCCGGTAGAGCGCTCGCTTCGTGATCGCGAGGTCGCGAGTTCGTACATGTATCTCGGCCGCGACTGACCCCGTCAATAAAATGGGTAGCAACTGTTCCTTCGCCACGCGCTCGGCACTTTGAAGTGAAAGTTGCGGGTCCTTCGGATGAGACCTTAGAAACCGAGGCCCCGTGTCAGCGGCAGGCGTTGGCACGATAAAGATCCCTCACTGCTCAATGGCCCCGAGTGCCGAGTAAAGGTCAAAATTTGAAGCCCTTCACCGGCATACGGTGACGTCTCCATATGAGTGAAAAATTCTCGAGAGGGACGTTAAAGAATATACAATCAATCAATCTTCGTAGTCCTGGGTTCGAATCTACGGGTTGCGGAGACAAGTCCAACGAAATCAATATGAGGGGACCGAACCATGTCACAGTAGGCGCTGGCACGAAAAGAACTAATGCTATAAGAGCCAAGTAAAATATAGGTATCTTCGGCCAAATCGTGGTGTGTCTTTTTGTGAGCAAAATTATTGTAGAGACGTCTTAGTAGGGCACTGATAATTATATTTATTTCGGCAGCTCCCAATATTCCTTATTTGTCTAGATACACGAAACTATAAGTGCTAAGCACTTCGGAAGCTTTCTTCGAGTGTTTTAACAACGATCGTTGCATGTATTGCTGCAATTTCCATTTATAGTGACAACCTTAGACATTATATAATTATATGGAAATGGAGCAACTTTTGGTTGGAAAATTGACAATCAACATAAAGCGAAGGTTTTAGGACAATTTTCACGATTTTCATAACGTAATTCATGATCTATTTTTTTTTTATAACAACAACTTTTATTTTTTGGCGATTCATAACGTTATTCATGATTTTTTTTATTTATAAAAAAAATGTCTAAGACAAAATTATCCAAAAGCAAGTCAATGATTGTTCTTGTCACAAAGAACAAAATTTGCGTCAAACGAAACAGTCTCTCATATTTAGTATCCTTGGATGACAATCAAGACAAAGCGAAGTTTTTAGGACAGTTTTCATTTTTTAAGAATTTTATAACGTAATTCATGATCTAATATATATTTTTATATAACAATTGACAACTTTTATTTTTACGCGAATTATAACGGTATTCATGACCATTCTTATGAAAATGTCTTTGGACGAATTTGTCCAAAACAAGTCAATGATGCCCATTCTATATTGTTATTGTCACAAAGAACAAAATTTGCGTCAATCGAAAAAAATATGTCATTTATGTCAGGCACGTAGCATCGATTTTGAAAGTGGGGCAGCCACAGAATTTTTTTTTTACTTACCTGAAAAAGTTGACAAGCAAAAAAAAAAAAAAGGAAATTTGCCCAAAGTCGAAAATCCTAAGGCAACCAGCCTTTCAATGATCATTTTCAATAGTAAAAGTATTGTTGGCAATTTCTACGTCCCTGTATGCTGATATTTATATTAAAACGAGAGGTTAATTTCTCTTCTTAGATCTTTTTTTTCGATAACACAAAAAATGACTGAGCAGGAAGATGCTCAAAGTATTTTTTCAACACAACAGCTTTTGATCATCTTGTCTTTTACTATTGAAAATGTTCATTTAAAGGCTGGTTGCCCCCCCCCCCCACTTTATACTAAAGTAAAGTAAGATAGTAATGTAAGCTTAAAAAATGGATATTTCCTTTTTTTTTTTTTTTTTGCTTTTGGCTCCCCCCCCCCCCACTTTCAAAATCGATGCTACGTGCCTGTTGTATATTGTTTAACGTCCCTCTCGAGACTGATTTTCACTCATATATGGAGACGCCACTACTTGCCGGTGGAGAGCTGTAAATGTTTCCTCGGCAGGCGCGTAGCATCGATTTTGAAATGGGGGGGGCAGCCAGAGAAATTTTTTTTTACTTACCTGAAAAAGTTGACACAAGCAAAAAAAAAAAAAAAAAAAGGAAAAAGTTCCCCAAAGTTGAAAATCCAACTTCGTGGGGTTTGGGGTGGGGGGGGGGGGGGGGTGGGGGGGGGGCAGAGGTAAATAAACTTTTTCTCACTGTCACCTACTTTCAGTTCCAATTCTAGTACTACATTTTCGCTACGTCACTAAAAGTTGGGGGGGGGGGCAACCAGGCTTTCAGTTAACATTTCCTATAGTATAAGTAAGGTTGGGGAAAAAAGTGGGGGAAATTGAAATTTTTCAAATGCATGGTCAAGCGATAAATACGTTGTTTATACAAGAACTATACATGTAATTGCTCAAAAGTTAATGAAGGCCAGGTTTAAAGTTTTTAAAAGTGGATTAAAATCTAAGGTCAAGGTAAGAAATACTATACACAATTAACCGTCTTGTCACAATGCATAAACACGTGAAATTTGAAACATAAAGCATCAACTTTACAAAAGTTATTCCTATAGGATTAAAATTTGAAATTTCTTTTGTAAAAGTGGGTCAAACTCCAAAGACAATGTCAAGAGATCAAATACTGTATATATATTCATAACCAAAGAAAGATCAAGGTAAAAACTAGATACCACTGAATCTTCTGTTACGGTAATAATGCATAACTTACAAAGTAAAATATTAATCGTGTCCCAATGTTTACCTAAAAGAAAATCTTGCTGTAATTTGTTAACGATCCTATTTTTATTTCATTTAATTATTAAATGCTTGTTAAGGACACCGAAGATAACTGACACAAAAAAATGTTCAATTTCGATTGATCCATGGTCCATCTTGAATTAAACAATTACCAAAATTTTCCGTAGGCAATGAATTCTGGATTTTAAATTGTTTATGTGCGTCCAACATAAATCGTCTTTTGTGAATTTGAAAATTAGCAACAGAAAGCAGTATTATATAAGTGACAGACTTCGTACCTCTAACATGTAAATACATGTAATGTGATAAGAATGGGGGATATTGGCCCTTGTCCTTGTTTGTTGTTTTTGTTGTTGTTGTTTTCATTTGGCACGAACTTGCTGTATCTATTCAATAACCTCATGCAATCATGAGTGGGATTGAAATTTTTTCAAAATTTCGTGTTTT
This sequence comes from Saccostrea cuccullata, assembly GCF_032062105.1. NCBI lineage: Eukaryota > Metazoa > Mollusca > Bivalvia > Ostreida > Ostreidae > Saccostrea > Saccostrea cuccullata. The sequence goes on along the minus strand of NW_026925385.1, from coordinate 22,690 downwards.
TTTTTTGTTTAATTCAAATTGTGTTTAGATTAAACATCTAAAATCGAGGACAATATTACTCTGTTGTATGGTTGAGCTATCAAAAAAGACAGACCATACTCATTAAAAAAATTTTTAAAAATCATTTATATATTTTGCCTGGGCGTTAAACGAAAAATGCCTTTGCTCAATAATATTTGAATTAAAAATTATTTACATGTAATTAAAAAGTTAAATAAGATAAAATTTATCAATGACATATTGAAAAGATTTACAATAATTTCTTTTTTCAGTTTTGTTATTGCTTGTTCACTTAAAAAAACAAACGACATTTTTTTTTATTTGTATATTTATTATTCATTTATTTTTGCCAGACATTTAAAGAAAAAAAATTGCCACTGCTCAATGATTTTTCGAATAAAAAAAATAATTCAGGTGCACAGTATGTATTATCCACTTTGAACGATTATTTTGTTATCATTTTCATGTACTTATATTTATTGCCAGGGCGTTTAAATTAAAAAGAAATTTAATTGCTCAATAACATGCAAATAAAAAACAATTCACTGTATAATCAACTTTGAAGAAATAGTATTTTGAAAATTTATTATTTATATATCAATTTTTTTTTGCCAGGGCGTTTCAAGAAAAAAAGTCATTGCTCAATGATTTTCGAATAAAAAATAGTTAAATATAATTAAATAGTTAACTTTGAGTTAGACACATAAAATGTCTGAAGATTTTGGAATTTTAAATTATTGTGACAATATCGGAACTTATTGGATGGCAATAACAACCTCCACTCCTCTCTATATAAATTTAACATACTAGTAATTTGCACAACTATCCCTAAATGTGTCTATTAAATAAATTTCTATTTAATAGTTGAATGACTATTTGAAAAAAAAATTACATCATATAGTTCTCTTTCAGTTTTGTTACGCAAAGTATTGTTTGTGCACTTCAGAATGCCAAGCAACAATTGGTTTAGTTTAGACATACATGTAAACGGAAATTCATATTTACAACGTATATGTAAAAAAAAAAAAAAAACAACAACAAAACCCATTAAAATAGTGGTAAGAAAAAGCATACCCCCCGGAATCCAGAAAAAATTCACTGTATAATCCACTTTGAACGAATGTAACACAATAGGTTAACAGAAAAGACACGAGTATAAATCCTGAGCGATACATCTCTCACTTTTTGAAGCTGTTTTTTGGCTACATTGTGCCGTAGAATGTGTTAAATGGCGAGGGTCCGATATCGCTTTCCTGAAACTAGATTTTTACGGGTGAGTAAACAAAGGAAATTCTGTGACGATGCCGACCTTTTAAACGAATTCATTGTCCGGAGAGAAAAACAATTACAGTCATCTAAATTTTATTTTACACCATGGAATACTTAATTGTCATTTTCATTTCTCACAAACAACTGTATTTTGTAATCCATCTGATATTCTGAAAAATTAGGCAAAGCGTACAGCTTCCGATTCTTGGAAAATAATAACACCAGCTTCACGATTGATCAAATTTGCCAGACATGTAAAATTGTTTTTTTTATTGCATGCATAAATATATATTCAAATATATATAAATGTACTGATGTATGTTTAAAAAAAATCGATAGATGAATTATTTATAATAGAAGTAATTATCAAATCATTTCTTTCCATCAATTAATATCCAAAAAATTACCAACCAAACCCATTCAAACTTCAGAGGTGTTATAAAGTGTAGGTAAAATATATTAAACCGGTTACACCCACCGTGTACTCCTTGTCATGATTGCAATGAATAAAAAAAAATCTGTCGAAGGTGTGTAATTTATGATCTATCAATTTAATTGAGAGATCATGATTTACACACTAAGAGGACAGGTTAAGTGTGAAAAACGTCAGTCAATTTTTGACTAAATGGTAGCAAAATATTTGGTGACAAAGTCATGTATGAATTGGACAATATGAGAATGTTGATACTCCTGTTTTATCAACTTGTTTGTCAACAACTATACCTCGTTAAAGAAATTGTCCATACGTAAAGCACATGACGTCATATTTCTTCGTGTTTTTGCGATCGAATAATTCGTATGCTTATATGTTTTTTTATACGTCCTTTCATTTTCATTCATACAGAGAAACTAACATCTGGAGGAATGCAAATTTAATCCTTTAATCGAATAGGGCGCGCCTTTTGAGCACCGATAGATACATGTAAAATAGTTTATACAAAAAAATTCTCCATTTTGAAGAATCATGAAGTGCAAAACACAATTATCTTCCACCTAGCTCCTTGATGGAACAATTCATTTTTTTTGACTATTTCATGACTTACTTAGCTCCGGTCAAATTATAAAGCCAAACATAAATCCCGGAAAATTGATTGTATCTCAGATTTATACCATAATTACATAATTCTTTGGAATGGAAACATGTCTTTAAGTGACTACAAAACTAAAAAGGCAATTTTATCTCTCTATTACGACTATACATAGATATTTTTAGATCTTAGTGTATTTCTAAGTGGATTTTACTAATAGTAACTGTTAATTGCCAATATGTATCTAAAACGAATCTTCTTTGATTGCTGTAATAAAGATAACTTATTATATAATTTCTGAATCATGCAAAAAACCTGTACAATATTTTACAGTCAGATACAACAATGGGATTAGCGCATTAAAACCGATTAAGACTCTGTGAAAGCTTTCTACCTCCTTTTTTAAGTTTGCCGTTTTACATGTCAAATTAATAATTCTTCTTAATGAAGTAGTCAAAGACATTTTTACCGACAGAGAGAGATACATGAAGCCTTTTTGCATTACATGCCCTTTACATGGCATGTTGGTAAGAGGTTCAACAAAACAAATGGAATATATGGAGATAACTAATAGTATTCAAGCTCAAAATTTCATAAAACGATACAGAATAAGAGCAGAGCAAAACACGAACCTCCGAACGTCGGAGGTGGACTCAGGTGCCATGGAGGAGTGAGCATCTCCTGCTTACCGGTCACACCTGCCGTGTGCTCCTTGCCATGTTTGGTTTTTAGATTACCATTAACGGCTTTTTCAAGTAAAATATCCAAACGTAATATTAGTTTTACAGGGTACTTTTTTTCTTCCATTTATTTATTACCTAAAAAATCTTATACGAAAGCACCTGTCCACCATTTTTTCTTTTAACTACGACAGTTTTACCCGACGAAACTTTAGAGAAGAACCTTTTTGTAAACTTAAACTCTATATTTATTTACTTCTGATTGCAAAGCATACAAGCTAATTAACATATGCATGTACCGAGTTTGTCAACAGTGTTCGATTAGTCAAAGTCTATTCAACATAACAAGCTTTGATTATTGAGCGTTGGACTTCCGTTTACGAAGAGTGTGATGTAATTTGCATCGGTGTCTGATTCTCCCGGGAAAAAGACGTTCTGATATTGTTGGATTTTCACACCCGACCCATTAACAGTGTAATTACTTGGAATGGTTGGAAATGATAACATGATGAAAGGCATTATTCCTTTGACGATGGAGGTGACCAATATTGTGGGATATAATGTAATTTTTTTTACCCAGTGGAATTTGGATCGAACCGAGCCACACTGGTTCAGTTGATGCATACGTACTTCTTCCGTGTCATGTTGGTTTAGTGACGTTGAAAAAAAATCTCGAATGATAGTGTACTGACCATCTGAAACCACTTCTGAAATCACTCATTTTAGAGTAACATTTGTTTTGATGAAAAAAGAGTGTTTTATTTCACTCGTGAAATAAGTCTTTCGGATGACACATTTCTAAGTTTTACGTAAATCAGCCGAGAAAACATGTACGCAAATGTATGTCTTCCAAAAAAACCAGGCACTATTTTTCACCAATGAAGATTAATAATGAGCAATTTCTAATTTTAAAATTGCAGGAATATCAGTGAAGTCTAAACACTTAGGCAATCCTTAAAAATCAAATCTAATTACATGAAATATATTTTAATTTGGAACTAATCAAAAAAATTTTATTACTAGTGATTTAGGGAAAAAATAGATTTTATGATATTGTACGTGAATGAAAATATATATTTTCATAGAAAATATCCATCATCAAGTTCAGATCAGTTAATCAATAATAATTGTTGGAAAAAGTACAGACATTTGATTTAAGGATTTATTTCAGGGTAATAAATTACCAATCTTAACTCATTATGACTATGAAGTCTTTCGACAATGTATATTCAATAACAGTTTTCTTATCAAAACAATTTCTTTTACCAATCGAAACCATATCTTTCACGAACAATGAATAAAAACTTCATACTACATTTATTGAAATTGAACAATTATTTCTTTTTGGGGGTATGTGGATAATCCTACATGAAGATACATCAATAGATGTAGCTTATGTGATCTTAAGGCAGCATAGATATATCAACAACATCTATAGAAAAAAAAAAATGACGAACAGGAACATAAAATCTACAGGAAAATAAATTCGGAAGACTTCATAGAATACCGAGCAATCATAATCAATACCATAATCCATGTTAATGTCATCGTACACAATATATTTCCAGATTTATATCTAATTCAATACACAAGGGTATAAGGAAAAAGAATAATGAATTGTTTATGCACATATTGCCCTCTACAAAATACAAGAAAAGTTACTTTAGTGCATTTATGTAGATGCTAACAAACCCCGTTTTGTTACTGAATGTAATGAAATACAAGAAAAGGGTTCAAAGTCCGAATGTGGGTCCAGCTGTTCAGTTCATTTTTTACCAGTTCTTTTTTTTTTTTAAATTTAACATGTTTAATAGCATAAGATAATAATATTTTTTTTGAAATAAGTAATTGAAAGTTTAATTTTCCCCGTTTTTTTTTTATTCAATAGTATAAAGTAATATTTTTTTTATTATAAAAAAAATTGAAAGGTTAATTACAATTATTTTCAGTGTTACTAATGATTGGTGAATTTTGGGAGTACTGTTTTCTCTCGTGAACTGGGAACATTTATTTGGAGGCCTTCGGCAAATAAATCACTGCGATGATAATCGAAAAATAATCTGAGATGCTAAAAAATGCGGAATAAAATGACGCTGTGATGTTTATGTCTATGCTAGTAAGCACTGAAAGGAGGACAAAAACGACTAAGAAACAGTGAATCCGTAAACTGAATATGATAAACTGTTCTACCAGCGATGGATTATTATTGTCATTATAGATTTTTAGTCCTGTAACGATGGGACAAAACGCGAAAAATGTATTAAGATAATGTCTCCAGTATGAGGAGGATTATAAATGACATAAGAATGGCTTAATTGTAGGAAAAGATTATCTACTAAGATTTGTCTGATAATACTAAGACTTAGCATGCATGACCTACTTCTGATCAAAATAATTGGAATTATAGTACATGCAGTTCATTGCAATGAAGACAGAAATCTCGAATCTGAGGAATTATTGAATCTGCAAATTGTTATAAAAATACATATAAGAATCATTTATTTCATTCTAATAATGTCATTGCAGTCCGGATGACCGGACTGCTCCACAGTACATGTATATATATATATATATATATATATATATATATATATATATATATATATATATATATATAGTTTAAGTTTTGGTGTATGGGTATTGAGGTGGTAGAAGTTATTCAAAATTAAAAGCTATATATACATTTAAAAGATTCTACATCACTATTTCCTTTTAATTCCCTTGATAAATTACGAAATTCACAATATATATTTACACCCATAGAGCGCATCTTTAAAACAAGAGGCCCATGGGCCACATCGCTCATCTGAGTAACTTGGGTGATGCGGTTCTTTACCAGATTTCCCCTCTTGCTATACCTATCGTGCCCCCTACCCCTCCCCTTTCATGGTTTTAGTAATTTGGAATCTACACTACCCCAGGATGCTTTCCACATAAGTTTCAGCTTTCCTGGCCCAATGGTTTTTGAGAAGAAGATTTTTAAAGATTTGTTCTATACATTTCTATGTAAAACTTATACTCCCTATTGTGGCCCCGCCCTAAACCAGGGGGTCATTATTTTAAAAATTTAATATCTACACTACCCAAGGATGCTTCCACATAAGTTTCAGCTTTCCTGGCCCAGTGGTTCTTGAGAAGAAGATTTTTAAAGATTTGTTGTATACATTTCTATGTAAAACTTAGATTCCCTATTGTGGACCCGCCCTACCCCGGGGGTCATGATTTTAAGAGTTTAATATCTACACTACCCCAGGATGCTTCCACATAATTTTCAGCTTTCCTGGCCCAGTGCTTTTTGAGAAGAAGATTTTTAAAGATTTGTTCTATACATTTCTATGTAAAACTTAGATTTCCTATTGTGGCCCCTCCCTACCCCCGGGGGTCATGATTTTAACAATTTAATATCTACACTACCCATGCATGCTTTCACATAAGTATCAGCTTTCCTGGCCCAGTGGTTCTTGAGAAGAAGATTTTTAAAGATTTGTTCTAAACATTTCTATGTAAAACTTGGATTCCCTATTCTGGCCCCGCCCTACCCCGGGGGTCATGATTTTAACAATTTAATATCTACATTACCTAAGGGTGCTTCCACGTAATTTTCAGCTTTCCTGGCACGGTGGTTCTTGAGAAGAAGATTTTTAAGAATATGCTCTATACATTTCTATGTAAAACTTGGAATTTCTTATTGTGTCCTCGGCCTACCTCCGGGGTCATTATTTTAACAATTTAATATCTACACTACCCCAGGATGCTTCCACAAAAGTTTCAGCTTTCCTGGCCCAGTAGTTCTTGAGAAGATTTTAAAAGATTTGTTCTATATATTTCTATGTAAAACTTGGATTTCCTATTGTGGCCCCGCCCTGCCCCCGGGGGTCATGATTTTAACAATTTAATATGTACACTACCCAAGGATGCTTCCATATAAGTTTCAGCTTTCCTGGCCCAGTGGTTCTTGAGAAGAAGATTTTTTAATGACCCCACCCTATTTTTGTCTTTTCTTGATTATCTCCCCTTGTAAGGGGGATTGGCCCTTTTCGTATATAAAGTTGCCTACTGAGTATCATTATTATCGAAAAAATTTTTACATATCATTTAGACGCATGTCTTATTAACACATATCGAAGTGGTTTCAATTGATGATCAAGCCTCATTTCCGTTAATTGTTTGCTTCATTTGTTTCCCGGGCGACCATTGATGACTACATCATGGTTTTCTTGTTGTTTTAAACGTTTAAGTTTGAGCTTGTGAATTTGAATCCCTTTCTTTTGTGTAAAATATTTTCTTTTTATACCGTCATTTAAATAAATGACAGAATATGTTTGAGTTTATTTTAAATAAGATTGATTGTATATTGTTTAACGTCCCTCTCGAGAATTTTTTACTCATATGGAAACGCCACCACTTCCCGGTGCAGAGCTGCAAAATGAAATTTTGTCCTATACTCGGCACTGAAGGCTATTGAGCAGGGAGGGATCTTTTTCGTGCCAGCACCTACTGCGACACGGGGCATCGGTTTAAACGGTCTCATCCGATAGACCGGTCTCCACGTCCAACAGAGGGATTTGAACCCGCGACGTTAGGATCAACTCCTTACTTTGCGACTTAAGAGCAGACGCTCTATCCACTGCGCCACGCGGGCGACTATTTTAAATAAGAAAACACAAAAATTAGCTGCGGTGAGCTTGCCGAACATTTGAAGACATACTAGTAAACGTTTTCAGGTCGAAGAATCATATTTGTTTTAGTCAAGAATACTCTATGATAAAAGCATTCTACATATCCGTGGATATAATTAAAAAAAAAATGTAACAAGAGATGTTTGTTAAACACTTATCCCCCCCCCCCCCACTCCCACATAATCAGAGTTTTTCTAAGTCCAATGGATTTAACTCTGTCAAAAATGGATCGATCGTACCTAAAACAATACTTGACCTAAATGTTTTTATGAAAAATCATTAATTTCACTTTAGTGGGTACAATCTCTGCAAAGAAAATGAACGGAAACTGCAAATACTTGGAATTTTTCTAAGTCCAAGGGGCATAACTCTGTCCGAAATAGCTCGGTCGTAACAGAAACAGAACATGGCCTAGATATAGACTACTGATTAATATGTGAACCAAATTTCCTTTCAATATATGTAACATCTGCGGAGAAAATGAACAGAAACTGATGATGGAAGTAGACAGAACTGACAGACAATTCATGATGAATGATGATTTCAAACGAGAATGCTGGTATTATTGTTGATATTCAACAACTTGTTTGTCAATAACTTACCGCGTTTTAGAAATTGTTTACACCTAGACCGTGGTTTAGCATATTAAATCGAGGGATATAAACCCTGTAGGTGATAAAGGTATACTGTATAAGAAAGGGGAGTTGACGATCAAAAATTTAGTCATTACGTTTATCATAAAGCTTGGTTTTTTAGATATTAACCATTAAAGTTTTTTCTAGTAAAATATCCAGATATGAAACAGATCTGTCAGACTCAGTAGTATATGTTTCTTTTATTGCAAGCTCACCGTGATATGTCGAATCGATATGTTCTGCTTCAAATGAATAAAAACTAGTGCTAATTGTAACGGGGACCGTTACATATGTTCCCCAAACGCTCCTCATGTCTCTTTTCGTGTCTTATTCCTCTAAGACCTTTTATAAATATGCGAAGTATCCAAGGATTTCATTTAAGAATATAAAAGTTACAATGTATATATCGTTTAACGTTTTGCATGCGCGCACACGTACATGTACATGCATATGCAAGATAATTATGGCATGTTGGTTAAGCGATTAACATATCTTTCTATCCCGCGAATCAAAGAAAAAAATGCATATATAAAGTTACCATTTTGCAAGCATATGTCAAAAAATATCGATTCACATTTTATTTCACTACTTATTTTAACCTCGGACTCAAAATTGGTTTTATTCCAACGACAAGGCAGGGTAAAGTAGACTATGGGTATCACGCCGATAGCTAACCAATCAAAATGAACTTATTCAATAGTAGTTCCATACATGAAAAAGAGATTTTCCTTTCTGTTCAGAATTTTTTTTATATTTCCTCTCAGGCCATTTTGACAACTCAGGTACCTGTGCCTAGTAAATTTTATATACTTTGTAAATAAATATATATAAAGGTTATTGACCGGAACTATTCATTTCTTCCAATGCATAGGGGGCTATTTTCTGGGGTATACAAGAGATGTTTAAAAAGACATTCGTGTCAGCTAATGAGACCAATATTGTTTAACACCTTCTCATTAATATTTTTTTATGAAGGCAAATGCTTGATTATTTTACGAAGTAGCGTACATGTATATTGATTTTTAATATACCGAAAATCGCTTTTTCTGGGGATTGCGTAATTCTAAAAAAAATTCAAATAAATTTCAAAGGTAAAATAAACAAAGGATGCTTGGTATTAAAATATGATTTCAAATCAGTAGAATTGAATGCTATTAACGACACCTGAATATATAGGCTATAAAAGGCTTATATTCCAACTTTGTTCATCTGCACTTTAATTTTAAACACGACAGGATTTGTAATTTTTTCCGTATAAATTAATAATTTCTATATACTTTGAAAACTCAAATCAAATATTTTAATACACTTTCCTCGAACTCTTTTCTGCAGTTTTCCTGAAATTTTATGTGGGTCCGAGGTGTTATTTGAGTTTAACAGCGATTCTCTATGTTGCCATAAATTTGATTTGTTTGGTTCTTGCAGGGGGAGGGGGGGGGTATTTTCATTCTTAACCTATTTAACGTTGGGGTTGAATCTTGTATCTTAATCCAAGAACTTAAGATTGATTGTGACATTTGGATGAAAGGTCAAGGTCATTAAAAACCACCACCTCTTTAACTTCTATCCTGCCAACCAAAATAAACTCTGAAAGGTGTTTCTAGATACATGTACATGTATTTCATGTTTCTTTTTACCCTTGGGTCAAGAACAAAGGTTAAGGTCGATTTCAAGTTCATAGGTCAAGGTGATTTTGGTAAATAGCTAATATCAACATTTTATTCAGTTTACCAGTGACCTTGACTTTAAGTTTCAAGGTCAAGGGTCAAAAGAATTTGCATGCTTCAGTATGTTACATGTCTTGACATTTAGAGGTTCTTAATTCTGCATGAACATCAAAAACTCAAGTATACTGCCGTTTAATGCATTGTGTGTGGGCGCATGTGCATGCACGTCCTTGCATTTACTTTTGATAGTTGCACAATGTAGGAATCCATTATACCTATTCATATTCTGAATTTCATCCCGTTTGGTTGAGAACTTAGAAAGTTATAGACATTTAAAGTTTCAGCCAATCAGATTGCAGCACACGTGCATCCGCATGCTTTCATGAAAATTCTTATATATCATGCTGTAGATCTTCACAGTGTATGAATATGATCAAAATTTCAAAGGATTTTGTCAGAAAACAAAAAAGATATTTAGACTTTTAGTTTCAGCCAATCAGAGCGAAGCGCACGTGCATGCGCGTGAGATCTTGCTATTTTGACATGTCGTCATGTCTATACTACTAATATATCCATATATTATGAGTTTCAAAGCATTTCATCCAAAATTTAAAAAGTTACGGCTATATCGATTATATTGGTCATTTCACGTGTTACACGTGTGCGCACACGCACGAATGTGCGCGCAAAATGACCTTCGTTCCGCACATCTACATAACATACCTAGTGAACCTAAAAAGGTTTCACCTAGATCGGATGAGTAGTTTACGAGAACACTCGCGGACAAAAAAGTACCGGAGAACAAAGAAGAAAATTCAGAAAAAGTAAAAGCAATATGTTCCCAAACTTCGTTTGGGGAACATAATTAGGATTGCTAATAACGGGGCGCAAATGGTTCCCACGAGAATTCCAATTTGCTGGAAAACCAAGTCTCCAAAACTACATAGATACAGGTATTGTCAGTCAGACACTCAAGAACTTTTTTAATATCAACTTCAGAGTACTAATACGTGTGTGTATAATCAAAATGTTTATAACAAAATAATTTTGCAAATGACCCTACCAATGACAAGTTCAGTAAATTTATGAGTTTCAATTTCATTAAAAAAGCAGCTGTCGATGACGTCAAAAGGCCTGGACTTTAATTTATCCTAGGCAATGATCCGTTTGTATATAGAGTTGAAAAGTGGCAAGTTTTTCTGTTGTTGATTTTAATACAATTTTCTGATTTAAAAGTGACGTAATTTGCATCAGCATCAATGTCGAAAGTTGTCTTGATTTAGAGATATGCTCTTTGTGATCGGATGCTCCGCTTTTTTATTACTAATGGTGTCTGCAATTACGTGTGTCCTACATTTATCAAATCGCCTCACATCACAAATTCCCAAAATAGTGCTATTCATATTCCAACAGATATAAAAACAGGATAAAGTCCAAACTCTCTGATAACCATTTTTCCAGAAGCTCCACAGGGATTCATATGATAGTCACCAGACTACATGTCAGGAACAACTTGTCTGCATCATAAAGGAGTGGAAATAACGCAACACGACAATATTGTCCGTGATAATACCAAACGACCATAAACGATCGGAAAATCAAAACCCAAACATCCAAGTCAAACCGTTTATGACACAGAAGGGTAAAGTAATCGCAGGAAGCATCTAAGAATTTTGAGTTACAAATCGTTTTGAAATAAGATTGGAATTGAAAGGTTTGATTATGAAGTGTTTTACGTCTAACTCGTTTTGGGGTAATTTCAAACAAGGAGAAAGAAAAATATTCATAGTACTAAATGTAAATCATTTTTGTTGATCAATTAATCTTCCCCATCATAATAAAACGCATTTGTGTGAATACAACAACACAATGAAAAATCAAATAAATTTCAAATATATTTATTTTTCTTTCATATGATTGCTTACGTAGATAATTTTCTGGGTCAAATTTTGTATTCACCTTGACTAATAACAAATATTTTTTAAAAAGTTGTTAATAGGATATGATGTCTCTGTCATTGGTCCTTTCAACCCTTCAAGAACATATTTGTTACTAAACATTTTAATGGATTATTAATTATTTTTCCATGCGATATTTTATTTCCTTTTAAAAAATATCAATCATACTGGTATCTGCAATACTTCTCGCTGAGCTATGTTCAAATTCATGCCTGATTAGTGGATAGGAAAATTAATTTACACAAGTCCTACATCAAAAGCGTAAAGGACAGCAAGGACATTACTGGAGTAATACTCTCTTAGCCTCTTGCATTGATATGCGCTTTTGGCAAACCTGTAAAGCTTATTAGAATCCTTTATTCTTTAGTGTATTCTAAGCCATCAACAAGATTTGTAAATTCTAACGTCAAGTTTCTAATATCATTTCAGTAACCTTATAAGGCACATGTAGAAGTAGTTCAATATATTTAATCCATGAGGTTGAAAAGTTGAATAAGCCAAAGGAGTTGAAGGTATTAGAGATGCCATAATCGTTTTTTTGGCATTATCTTTCGTTCAGAGGGTATTTTGCTCTTGAGATAAAAGTTCTTTTAATTAGTCATCTATTTGTAGATTCTGATCTTTGGCCACGTAATTGACACAACTTTCCTGTCAAAAAAATTAACACAGTTTAAACAAATTTTGAAACAAATATTTTTTCACAAAGCAACCAGTAGGATTTTAATTTCTTAGTCATTTCTCTTCGCAGTCATTTCTCTTGGCAATCATTCAAAATATCGTATAAAGTACTATAAAAAGAAATAGAATATCTAAGTTTATGGGTTTTTTTTTTTCAGATCATGAATATCAACCTTGGGGCATCTATAGTACTTCAACCCTCAAATTAAAAACGTTCTCAGGAGATCGTAGCCAAGGAAGCTCCTGCTATTTCAGCTTCCAATTCGTGATGTATCAATTTTAGGAGTTATGCATGAAATTTAGGATTGATTTCTTCAAAAAACAAAACAAAACAAAAACCAAAAGTTCTGTCGAGACTGAAGCTCTACTGGTTTGTACTTATAGCAAAGGAAGAGAAAAATACTTAAGCAGTTGGGAATTGAAACTTTATAACAGCAATAAATAGAATAATGATCCTTGATTAAGTCTTTCTATGTTCTTAGTGTAGTCTACTTGCATGCCACATTATATTATAATCAGACTAAAACTGTATTTGAGTGGTATTTTGAAAGTATTTAACAAATTTCTATATTTAGTAACCAAGGCAATGATGTTCATCGAAGTCTAAAACCGATATACAGAATTGTGTATCTTTGTAGTCTACTTGTGTGCCAAATTACATTGAAATCAGTCCAAAACTGTAGGAGACGTAGCATTTTAAAAGAATTTCACAGAAATTTCTATTTTTAGTAACCAAGGCAACACTGTTCATCGAAATCAAAAACCGATAAACAGAATTGTGTATCTTAGTGTAGTCTACTTGTGTGCCAAGTTATATTGAAATCAGACCAAAACTGTAGGAGGAGTAGCATTTTGAAAGAATTTCACAGAAATTTCTGTTTTTAGTAACCAGCAACACTGTTCATAGAAATCAAAAACCGATAAATAGAATTATGTATCTTAGTGTAGTCTACTTGTGTGCCAAGCTATATTGAAATCAGACCAAAACTGTAGGAGGAGTAGCATTTTGAAAGAATTTCACAGAAATTTCTATTCTTAGTAACCACGGCAACACCGTTTATCGAAATCAAAAACCGATAAATAGAATTATGTATCTTAGTGTAGTCTACTTGTGTGCCAAGTTATATTGAAGTCAGTCAAAAACTGTAGGAGGAGTAGCATTTTGAAAGAATTTCACAGAAATTTCTATTTTTATTAACCACGGCAACAACATTCATCGAAATCAAAAACCGATAAACAGAATTATGTATCTTAGTGTAGTCTACTTGTGTGCCAAGTTATATTGAAATCAAACCAATACTCTAGGAGGAGTAGCATTTTGAAAGAATTTCACAGAAATTTCTATTTTTAGTAACCACGGCAACACCGTTCATCGAAATCAAAAACTGATATATAGAATTATGTATCTTAGTATAGTCTACTTGTTTGCCAAGTTATATTGAAATTAGACCAAAACTGTAGAGGGAGTAGCATTTTGAAAATTGTTTACAGACAGACAGACGGACGAACGCCGGACGCATTACTATCGCATAAGCTCTTCTGGTCTCTGACCAGTAGAGCTAAAAACCAAGAGGCCCATGGGCCACATCGCTCACCACAGTAACTTTGGAGATGCAGTTCTTTACCAGATTTCCCCTCTTCTTATATCTATAGTGGCCCCCTACCGCCCCTCTCCCCACCACCACTCCCGTCTTGATTTTAACAATTTAGAATCTACACCACCCCTGGATGCTTCCACCTTAGTCTCGGCTTTCCTGACCAACTGGTTCTTGAGAAGATTTTTCCTACATATTTCTATATAAAATTTGGATTCCCTATTGTGGCCCCGCCCTACCCCCGGGGGTCAAGATATTAACAATTTAGAATTTATAATACCCCAGGATGCTTCCACGTAAGTTTCAGCTTTTCAGGCCTACTGGTTCTTGAGAAGATTTTTTTAATGAACCCACCCTATTTTAATCTTTCCTTGATTATCTCCCCTTGTGAGGGAACTTGGCACTTTATTTTAACAATTTAAACTCCCCATCATTCAAGGATTCATTGTATCAAGTTTGGTTAAAATTGGCCTAGTGGTTCTTGAGAAGGAGTTGAAAATGTAAAAAGTTTACAGACGGACGGACTACAGGCAAATTGTGATCAGAAAAGCTCAGGTGAGCTAATAAATGTATTCAGACTGAGAAAGATCTTTTTAAATAATTTCTTCCTGACTGGGTTATCTGATTGGCCTAATCTGACTAAAATCAGATCCTTTGATCCGCTCATTTAGATCGCTACACAAGGATCTGATGAAACCCTATTCAGGGTCATCTCCTGGTGACCTTTCAATTATCCAGTAACACGTTCACTTCCAAGAATTTAGAAGTACCTCGGATTCAGTTACAGAAGCAAAAGCCCCGATGACACACGAACGGAAAGTCGTGACCTAGTTTCCGCAGCCTGCCAAGAGAACGGCTACAGTCTTTTCTGTACAGAAATATAATAAGTACTTGTCTTTTGTCTTGGTTTTTAGCTCTACTGGTCAGAGACCAGAAGAGCTTATGCGATAGTAATGCGTCCGGCGTCCGTCTGTCTGTAAACAATTTTTCAAAATGCTACTCCTCCTACAGTTTTGATCTGATTTCAATATAACTTGGCATAATTGTAGACAACACTAAGATGCATAATTCTGAGTATCGGTTTTTGATTTCCATGAACGGTGTTGCCGTGGTTACTAAAAATAGAAATTTCTGTGAAATTTTTCAAAATGCTACTCCTCTTACAGTTTTGGTCTGATTTCAGTATATGACACACACGTAGACAACACTAAGATACATACATGTAATTCTGTGTATCGGCTTTTGATTACGATGAACGGTGTTGCCGTTGTTACTACAAATAGAAATTTCTGTGAAATTCTTTCAAAATGCTACTCCTCCAACAGTATTGGTTTGATTTCAATATAACTTGGCACACAAGTAGACTACACTAAGATACATAATTCTGTGTATCGGTTTTTGATTTTGATGAACAGTGATGCTGTTGTTACTAAAAATAGAAATTTCTGTGAAATTCTTTCAAAATGCTACGTCTCCTACAGTTTTGGTCTGATTTCAATTTAACCTTGCACAAAAGTAGATTACACTAAGATACACAATTCTGTATATCGGTTTTTGACTTCGATGAATATTATTCACCGTGTATATCCCAACATGCGGGGTGTGTACTATGTTGTGCGCGGGGTGTATGCCTCCGAAGCGAGAAAAAGGAGGTCAATGTAGGTTCTTTATCCATTTTCTCAACTTACGGATATTTTTCGCCAGAAAGCATATGCCAACGGAAAAAAGCATTATCTAAGGAGTATATGGATACCTATGAATCCACTGGACACCTTCTAGTTTTATCAAACACCTCAACACAATTCTGAGGATCGGAGCAAGATTGACGTTACACTGTGTTTATGATCAAATATCAGAAGAAAGCTTTGCTTTATCATCACTTTTATATTATTGTTAAATACATGATTACTTTATAAACGTTTGTACAAATTGTCTGTTAATAAAACAGTTCGTATACAAAGATATTGACGAAAAATCAATGTTGTGTCCGGGGTGTATGCAGCATGTTGTACGCGGGGTGTATACCCCTCTCTTTACTCTATAGTATCATTGTCTGAAATAACATTAAAAAAATTCTTAACAATTGACTTTTGTGAAAGTTATATTTATTTTTTAAATCATTCACCAGTTTTTTAAAAGCACAAAGTCAGGTTTATGAATTCAATGTACGGGGAAAAAATTGATACACGTTCATCGCACTTTTGGCGTTGCAAGCACATGGAAGTAAATGTACAGGTGCTTTGTTTAACTGTTTAATGTGATAAACAACAATTCATCACTTCGATTTAAAGACACCTTATTCAGATCATTCCTTAATAAATGCTTCACTCATGCATCATTTTGAACATTTTACTTTTTCTCATAATTTCTGTTTAACCCGTTTCAACAATTTTAATGATACTGCATACGGAGTGTATATATCTCAATTGATTCGATACGCAAGAGCATGCTCTACGTATGAACAATTTCTTAAACGAGGTAAAGTATTGACAAGCAAGTTGATGAAACAAGAATATCAGCAGTCTCGTTTAAAGTCATCATTTCGTAAGTTCTATGGTCGATACAATGGCTTTGTCAGCAAATACAATTTATCATTGAGTCAATTGCTGACTGACGTTTTCAATACCAATACCATTAATTATACACTGAATTGACGACGGATTTTTTCGTTATTTCATGATCATGACAATGAGCACACGGCGGGTGGGACCGGTCAGCAGGGGATGCCCACTCCTCCATGGCACCTGATCCCACCTCTGATGTTTCGGGGGTCTGTGTTTGCTCTGCTCTTATTTTTTGTAT
Source organism: Saccostrea cuccullata (assembly GCF_032062105.1). NCBI lineage: Eukaryota > Metazoa > Mollusca > Bivalvia > Ostreida > Ostreidae > Saccostrea > Saccostrea cuccullata. The sequence goes on along the minus strand of NW_026925385.1, from coordinate 5,699 downwards.
TGTTTTACGGACTTTGAGATTGAATATGTTCGTTATCTCCACACCTCTTTTATAAAAAATATTTAGCTTTTTGTAATGTCATAAACACCGCAAAAAATGTTTTTCATCATGTAGTATTTATATGCTGTGTACTTTGACCCCAGGAGCTCACATTTGGCAGTAAACTATTTTTTTTATATTGAGGCATTATATTGTACGAAGTACATATTTTCTAGGAATGGGCCCGGGGAGGGTGTGTTTGTGTCTTAGGTCACTTTTTTTTTGGGGGGGGGGGGGGGGGGCACTTTACTTCGTGTATATACGATAATAAAGTAGAGGAGGGGCGAACATTAATTAATATTAATTACACGTCAACGTAAATCGTAATTGTACCCACAACAGTTCTTTTTCCAACTGTGCATGCCCCCAGAAAATTGTCGTCCCTTATTACAAATGTGCTTTACATGTTTATTGTGATTTGTAAATTTATGAAATCTTTTCAGATAAGGAAAAATGAGTCCAAATATTGCAAAAATTGAAAGGAAAATTAATTTAATATACCATACAAACACGTAGTATCATCCCCCTTTTTGTTCCAGACACAATTGCAACTTTTCACTACAGAAAATGTTCATCGAAATTCAAGTTGCCCCCCCCCCCCACCTTTGTGGCAGCATAGTCAAACAATGATTATGTAATAAGTTTAAGTAAAAAAAAAGGAGAGTTGTTCGTGAAAAAGGATTGGACCCTCAACCACATCTGAAATAGGAGTTTTGAGTTTCGATAAGTCCCCCCCCCCTCTTTTTTTAATAGCTAGACAACTTATTTCAAGGTTTTTTTTTCAGGTATCCCCCCCTCCCTCCAAAAAAGATTCTACATCGCTGTCATAAATGCTATATGTATTGATAACATAAAAGTTGCAGAAACAAAAAAGAGATTTATTCATAATACACCATTCATGTTGTATTTCTATTATTTTTAACAGGCGAAATATTTAGATTAAAATGATGCGAAGAAAGGACAAAGTGTCCTCAATGCAGGGATTGGTGGGGGGGGGGGGGGGGGGGAGGATTTGGAGAGATTTTATATTTTATGATTACGTAGATTTAGACCATTGCGCCATCTATAATGTAGCATTAATTCAGATAACAATCGCTCCTTGCATATCTAGAGCCAATTATGTTTGAATATGATAGTTTGTTTTTAGTTTTTCTTTTGATTTTTTAAAAATTTAGTTAAATTGTTTTATAATTATGGACTTTACTTTTTGGTTTGGCATTAGTTTTAGGGTCTTTTATCAACACTACCTGCCGCTTATAATCCTGTGTAAATAATATTTTCATGGATACTTTGCACTAACAATCCTAAGAAAAATATGGGGTATACACCCCGCGTACAACATGTTGCATACACCCCGCGTACAACATTGATTTTTCGTCAATATCTTTATATACGAACTGTTATATTAACAGACAATTTGTACAAACGTTTATAAATTAATCATGTATTTAACAATAATGTAAAAGTGATGATAAAGCAAAGCTTTCTTCTGATATTTGATCATAAACAGAGTGTAGCGTCAATCTTGCTCCGATCCTCGGAATTGTGTTGAGGTGTTTGATAAAACTAGAAGGTGTCCAGTGGTTTCATAGGTATCCATATACTCCTTAGATAATGCTTTCTTCCGTAGGCATATGGTTTCTGGCGGAAAATATCCGTAAGTTGAGCAAATGGACAAAGAACCTACATTGACCCCCTTTCTCTCGCTTCGGAAGCATACACCCCGCGCACAACATAGTATACACCCCGCATGTTGGGATATACACGGTGTTATTGCTTTGGTTACTAAAAATAGAAATTTCTGTTAAATACTCTCAAAATGCTACTCTAAATACAGTAGTTTTAGTCTGATTATAATATAATGTGGCATGCAAGTAGACTTCACTAAGCATAAAGGGACTTAATCAAGGAACATTATTCCATTTATTGCTGTTGTAAAGTTTCAATTCCCAACTCTCTTCCTTTGCTACAAGTACAAACCAGTAGAACTTCAGTCTTGACAGAGACTTCTGGTTAGCTCTTCGTTTGATACGAAACGATAATATCTTCTCCACAGCTACTTTCACTTCTACAGTCATTTTCCCGAACGTCGTTTAAATACGATCTCTCTGATTGGTCAAAATTTTAATGAATATTTTTATTAGAAAGATCACCCTAGGAAGATGACCCTGAATGGGGTTTCTTCAGATCTTTGTGTAGCAATCTATGTGAGCGGATCAAAGGATCTGATTTTAATCAGATTTCTGATTTGCCAAAAGGATGAGCATTGTAAGAAGTGGGGAGTTTTTTTGTTGAGGAAATCGTGTATTTTTTTTAGCTTGCATGGGCTCATTAGAGCTTTTTTTAAATAACATTTTATCTGTAGTCTGTCCATCACTCTGTCTATAAATTTTTCACATTTCGGCTTCATCTCCACGCCCAGTAGGCCAATTTCAATCAAACTTGCCACAATGCATCCTTTGGTAAAGGGGATTCAAGTTTGTTCAAATGACAGACGGACTGAGCCTTCTTTAAAAGGAAGATTGATTGTACATGATGTATATTGTTTGATGTCCCATTCGAGTTTAAAGGAAGATATGTAATTCAGAGAGGGTAAAAATTTGGTGGTATATTTTGAAAAATGTTCCTCTCAAGAATCATTGGACCAAAATTTGAAACTTAAAGGAAACTCCGTTTATAGTGTAAATTCATGTTTGTTCAAATGATAATGCCCTGAGGTAGAGTAAGGCCACAATCGGGGATCAATGTTTTACACAGGAATGTATTGGGAATTAACGTTAAAATTCTTCAAGCCACTATTAACCATATAGAAATGGAAACATCCTCCGTAGTGTAGGTTTGGATTTGTTCAAATAATTAGCCCGAAGTAGGGTGGGGATCACAGGTCGGGATGAAAGTTTTTCATAGGTGTATGAGTAAAAGATACTTTAAAAAAGTTTTCTCAAGAACAGCAATGCTATGTTAAGGCATATAGATATTAAAACATTTTCAGGTGTTGTACATTCAAATGATGACTCTAGTCGGGGATAGAGTGAGAACACAATGATGATCATTTTTCTTACATACGATTTTATGAATAAATAACATTATATACTTATTGCAAGTTATTAGGTAAAGTATTCTTCCTTTTCTGCCACAGTAATCACTTTATTCAGCAGATAGTTAACCATACAAAGATATGGTAAAAAGCTGTAATAACAAAATAAGAAAAATTAATGACAGCTACGGCTTTCCGTAGAAAAAATTTCACAAACAGATGTTCTTAAAAGTAAAGCAAGCAGATAAACATTTTACACAATAATAAATTTCTTAAACTGAATAGTTAAGCGTACTACTACGAAAAAATTATAATATGTATTCACTCAAGATTATAAACGACAATACATGATTCAAAAACTGATGTACATAATGGCGCACCATACTTCGAGCACATGGAATATAAAGATTTACAAATTTTATAAAAATGAAGTTAGCATCTATAGCATTTAACACTCATGTAATATAGATAATGACCGAGAGATTTAACATAAAATAAAACATGTAAAATCTATTATCAACTTAAACTGTAGATAGCCGGGGTTCTAACAGAACGACAAATTCAACAATTGAGTATGGCGGCAATCATTAACAAATTAAGTCGTACGAAAAATATTAGTTCGTACTTCAAACTATTCTATGAAATATAACCAAAATAGGAAAATTATAAAAATGAAGCCAAAACACTTTCCGAAAACAGAAAAGCCATGTTTAATGATATTGATATGGAATTCGAACATCCTGGGCAGTGTACATTAAAGTTTATATAAATGATGACCCCTGGGGGAAGGGTATGGCCACAATGGGCGATCAAAATTTTATATGGGAAGATAGGGGAAAATCGCAAGAACAAAAAACACATGTTTAGTTATATTGATATGGAAGCATTCCCATGCAGTGTAAAATTAATCCACAACCCACCCAACCTGTAAACTTTTCAATATTGAACCGATTCCTGCTTTTTCTGAGCCAAATGATAATCATTGAATTAAATAGTCCTTTTTAAATTTTAAAAAAATTGGTGGGAAATTGCATATTGCCATGCAATTGCAGCCCGAAGGACCGGGCTGCTCTATACATATAAGTTTAAGTGTTGGTGTATGGGGATTGAGCTGGGAGACGTTATTCAGAATGAAAGGTTTTCTAAACATTAAAAAGATTGTTAATCACAATGTTCTTTCCTTTTATAAATTACGAGATACATAATATATTTACTTCCATAAAGTGAATCTGAAAAAATACATATGTTTTTCACATTTGATATATAAAGTTGCTTATCATTTACTATCGAAAAAACGACAGGTCCCTTTTCCTAGAACACCGAATTTTATATGTCGCATAAAAACGTACACTACACAATTCGTGTTTTATATTCTTAAAGTGAAATGCATTTTTATTCAATAACTAGGTGATGCATGTGTCTGATTTCAATTTATATTTATGAAGCCAACATTTATTTGAGGAATTGATAAAGTTTAAAAGGGTATCGTTTTCGATTTTCATCCGACTATCAGTATTTAAAATATTCTCGACAATAGTCTCCATCATTTAGACGCATGCCTTTTTCACACATATATCGAAGCGGTTTGATGATCAAGAATATTTCCATTGTTTACTTTATTTATTTCCCGGGCGACAATTGATGGTTACATCAGTGTTTTTAGGTCACCTGAGTAAACTTAGGTGACCTATTGCTATCTGTTTTCGTCCGTCGTCGTCCGTCGTGCGTTAACATTTGAACATTTTCAGCTTCTTCTCTGAAACCATTGAACCAATTTCACCCAAATTTTGCATATAGGATCTATAGGTGAAGGGGAACGAAATGGTGAATTTCATGATCCCTGCCCTCCTGGGGCCTGGGGGGGGGACCACTAAAATTAGTGCAATCTTTAAAAATCTTCTTCTTTACTCCTGGACATCAAGCAGTCAAACTGTTGGTGTGATTGTAATCAGCATTGAGTCCTCTACCTAAATTTTTAAATTCATGGCCCCAGGATCAGGGGTTCTAGTGCTAGGGCGGGGCTAAGTAGGATATATATAGTGAAAATGCATTATTTCTTTGAAATTCTTCTTTTCTGCTCCTGGGCATTAAATAAACTAACCAAGTGCATAGTTGAGTTGAAAATGACTGCCTCTTCTAAAATTTTGAATTTAATGACCCCAGGGTCGGGTTCTAGTGCTAGGGCGGGGCCATATAGATCATTATAGTGAAATTGCAATAATTCTCTGATTTTCTTCTGTTCTGTTTGCGGGCATTTAATAAACTAACCAAGTACATAGATATGTTAAATAAGGCTGCCTCTTCTAAAATTGTGAATCTACTGGCCCCAGGGTCAGGGGTTCTAATGGCAGGGCGGGGCTATATAGATTATATAGTGAAAATGCATTGTTTCTTTGATATTCTTCTTTTCTGCTCATAGGCATTAAATAAACTAACCAAGTGCATAGTTATAGTGAATAAGGCTGCCTCTTCTAAAATTGTGAATTTTATGGCCCCAGGGTCAGGGGTTCCGGTGTTAGGGTGGGGCTCTATTGATTATATAGTGAAAATGCATTATTTCTTTGACAATCTTCTTCTCTGCTCCTGGGTATTAAATAAACTAACTAAGAATATGGTTATTATG
>NW_026925384.1:0-26021 GCF_032062105.1 Saccostrea cuccullata | reverse complement strand
CGGACGGACGGACGCCGGACGCATTACTATCGCATAAGCTCTTCTGGTCTCTGACCAGTAGAGCTAAAAACTACGCGGTGAATCAAATTTGTTTATTTCACTCATTAAAACAAATCTATAAAAGTTGTTACTTTCAATTTTCATGATATTAGTTTGTATCATCTGTATTTCGACCGGTCACGGTAGCCTAGCGGTAGAGCGTGCGCTTCGTGATCGGGAGGCCTGGGTTCGAATGTCGTTCGCGGCGCCGCGTCATACCTAAGACGTAAACATATGTAATACAATACTATTGAATGTTCCTTAGCCAAGCGCTCGGCACTAGAAGTGAAAGTCACGGGTCTTTCGGATATGACCTTAAAAATGTAGGTCCCGTGCCACGGTAAGCGTTGGCACGATAAAGAACCCTCACTGCTCAATGGCCCCAAGTGCCGAATATACTTCTAAATTTGAAACCCTTCACCGGCATGCGGTGACGTCTCCATATGAGCGAAAAATTCTCGAGAGGGACGTTAAACAATATACGATCAATCATCTGTCTTCAACTGAAACATATTTTTTTTAGGTATCGGACACTTTAGAATACTTTAAATTAAGGCATCCGATCCATAATAGCCTCAGATTCAATGAATCTGAATGCATAAACGATATGTATTGGCTGAATACTCGGTATATGGAGACATAATGTTTTGGTCTCATGTGTAAGAGCGGAATGTGTCCTAATTTTTTTTAATCTTGACCCGTCCTTGAAGAGTTATCCCACTTTACTTTTAATCAATAAATTTCATTCTTAAAAATATCTATCTGGTGAAAAATTATTTTTTAATCGTTTTTCTATTCTTAGTAATTATATACATCTTTCCACCATGGCATTTTTTGATATTCATAGTATATAAATTTTTATTTTGAAAAATTGCTTGTTCGATAGACCTCAATGCATTCTTAATTAATTACTGCTCGGATGAGTATATTTTTGAAAAATTCTCCTGGTAAACCCTTTTCTACACTAAATTGCTTTGAATTAGTTTCAGAGTATTTAATACAGGATGGATATATAAGGTTAGAAAATTATGTCCTTTTATGGATCGGATACCTTGATATAATTTTATTTGGGGCAAGAGGCTTCAGAAAAGATTTGACCGCATATCCACAATCTCCATATAGCTGACATGTTTTCTAACGCCTCCCTAACAATAGAATAGATGGCTTGGGGTGTTTTTTCTGATTAAATTTATAGCAATACAATGATGACCAAAACAAGAGTGCTTTCTTTTAAACAAGTTAAAAAATAATTAACTTTTAAATAAATGTATTTCATTTTTATATATAGGGTGAATTCACCATGCATCGGACACATACCTTGCTTCGGACAACTTTAGACAATAAATTCCGTGTATTTATTTGTTTCTGTCTAGAAGCTGAAGATTTAAATTTTTTAATGATACCGATTTTTATTATCATGTTGTGATAAAAATACCCCGAGAATGGCCTTGAAGTTACGTCATATTTTACATCTTCAAAGGGGAATAACCAGAAATTTTATGATTTTATTTATGATTTTGCGATTTTTAGAGTTATCGTTCTTAAAATTCGACATCAACGGAACGAGTCAGTCTTTGGTAAATAAAGTCAAAGATTGGTAATTTTACATAAATTTTAAAGAAAATTCACTTCAATGTTCGTATAATTCTGTTTAGAGCTGGTTTTCACTAGTATGTTCATTTCTCCGTACATCGGACACAAATTAACCATGCATCGGACACTTTCCGATGCAATGGTAAGCAGTCTACCATTTTCATACAGAACCCAGCTGATAGCGGTTTTTTGCGGAAAAAGAAAATAAAAACTCTATATTTTCAGTCAAAATACAAGTTATCGATGTATGACGTCTGGAATTTGACTCAATTTATTTCTACAAACCAGAGTATGATAAACCATGAAAAAAGGGCGCGAATTACCGCATTTTAAGCTTTTTTAAGCATTTTTTAGGCAGACTGAGGTCTCTTGAATCGTTCTACATTTGTGCAACGATATCGTCAATTAAATATAAGTTGAGGGTTATTTCTTAGAAAAAAGATAAAATATATTCATATCAAGCATTTTAAAGCACTTTGATAAAGGTATGATATTTTTCTGGTCAAAATACCGTCTGTCCGATGCATGGTAAACAATGTCCGATCCATGGTAAAATTTGAGTAATCACTAAAAACTCGATTTTTGAGGATATTTTCTCAATAAAGGGCATATAATTGTGTCCCAAATTGATATTTTAATCACAAACTAAATGTTAAACTCCATTTTGATAATTTTCCGTCGGTAGCGATTTCGCTAGAACTTGTTGAAGTACAAGGGTATCCGATGCATGGTGAATTCACCCTAAAAAGTTTCAAAACCACTCATTTAAATAGAATCGAGTGCCATACTATAAGAGTTTTAAAAACTTGTAATCATAATGAATCCATGCAGTCACCAAAGATACATCTATATACTAATCCTATTTTTGTTGTTTAACGTCCCTCTCCAGAATATTTCACTCGTAAGGAGACGCAACCACGTGACAGTAGAGGGCTAAAATATTCACATCTATACCCGGCATTCGGGGTCATATAGTGGTGAGGGATATTTTCGTTCCAAAATCCACTGCGACATCGGTTTATACGGTCTCATCCGGAGCAGTGGATTCTAACCCGCGAAGTAAGAATCTACTTACTCCGACGCTCTATCCAGTGCACCATGCGAGCGAATAATTATAAAATAAAAAGGCATTTTCGATAATACTCACAAACACACATTGTCTCATGTTAACTACACTGTAGGAATAGACCATTGACAATTCACAAACACATGGTCTCAAATTCATGCCACAGAGTAATATAGGTGAGACCATGTTTGTATGTGCCATCGTTATATGCCAGTGGACACACCCTATGGTGAAGAAAACACGAGACAATGCGCATGCGAGTTTGTGACTGCTCTTTAGGGTGAATTCACCATGCACCGGGCACACTTGTACTTCAACAAGTTCTAGCAATATCGCTACGGACAGAAAATTATCAAAGTGGAGTTTAACATTTCGAATGAGATTAAAATATAAATTTGTGACACACTGGTATGCTACCGGTTTTATTGAAAAAATATAACTAAAAACGATTTTTTTTTCAAAATGACTTAGAATTCACCATGGCTCGGACATTATTTATTATGCATCGGACAAATGGTAATTTGAACCGGAAAAAATGTCATACCTTTATCACAATGCTTAAAAATTATTGATATGGATATATTTTTATCTTTTTTTTAATTAACCATCAACTTAAATTTAATTGACGAAATCGTTGCATTTAATGTGGAAAGATTCAAGATGCCCCTCTTTGCCTCTGAAAGGCTTTAAAATGTTTGTAATGGAACAATACGCGCCTTTCTCTCGTGGGTTTCGAGGTTTACCATACTTTAGTTTGTAGAAATAAATTTTGATCTTGAATACTGTTCGTTATCTCCATATGTTTCATTGAGTCAGATTCTAGACGTCACATATCGATAAATTAAATATTCACTTAAAATTTAGTTTTTATTTTCCATTTCCACAAACAATTATCAGTTGGGTTCTTCGTGATTTAAGGGGGCCGACTATAGTTTTATTGTGTGAAAACTACAATAGCGAAACTCTTCATTTTTATGCCATATAAAACTTACATTAACTTCAGTGTACATGCAAAGTTTGGGGGAAATCTATCGTCCAGGTATTTATGAGGGACCGTCTCAAAATACGGGTACAATTACTATAGGATTATATAGGAAAATGCCAATTTTTAGCACTTTAAAGCAAATTATACAAATAGTACAATAGACATTTTGTTCAAATTATAATATTTGATGAGTAATACTATGTTATACAATATATGTAAGAAACACAAAATTCTACCGTCTTGTTACCAGAGGGGGCATCTTAAAATGCAAAAAAATTAGCAAAGAGCTAAAGCCACAAATTATCAATATCCGCCTTTAATTTCAGACAAAATTTAAGTTTAAAATCACGAAGCCTTTCATATGTTATTTTGTAGAGCACAATGTCATGGTACGCTACATATAATTTTTTGGCACACAGGCCACCGTCTTTAGCACATGCGCAGAGACAAAATATACCTATGAAGTTAAAAACTGCCTAAAAATGCCGATTTTACGGCAGTTATTTCGAAATTTGAATGTGGCCACACTCAAGTACCCTTTCCAAACTTTGCATGCATGAAAATATTATATATATGCACCTTCACGAAAATATCCTAGAGGTACTCGCGTGTGGCCAATATGAATTTTACAATTTATGAATGTTGAGCTTTCAGAAATTGAAGCAAAATCCTCCATTTCAGTAGTAATTATAAGTTCATTATATGCGTAAATACCCTAAATTAGTTATTAGTATATCAGATTTATTCTTGATAATTATATCATCCCATATTTGTCAATAATTTTGTGATAGAATATCTTAAATTGTCATTTAATATGTGTTCTTTCATATAAAATTTAAAATTACTCTCTTTTCTTTCATGCTTACGTACATGATACAATGATGACGTCATAATTTGACCGTGATCGAGGTCTACTGCATCTGAGCAAAAATAATTTGAAGAAGTTTGTCAAAATAATTTTATAATTAGAAAAAGCTGTTGAGAATTGATTTGTGTCGAGTTTCCAATATGTTGCCAGCACTATAGATGTTGAACGTAATACTTGTTTCAAATCTTTTTTATAAACATAAAAAAAATGCCTAATCCGAAGTTGATATCTAAAATTCATGCAACTCCATGTGTATTGTAGGATAAATGAAATGTAAATAGTTTTATTTGTTTACACAGATATATCAATTGAAGAAATATATAGCATTTATGAATATTATGCATTTAAGATTACAGATAATGTTAGTTAGCTAACATTATTTTAAAACTCGAAGCTCTAAAACGCATGCTCTCTCTCTCTCTCTCTCCACAGCTTTTCCTTTCTTTATTAACCTTTTACGATGTCTTAGAACTTTTTCTTTGGCATACCCTTAAAAAAAATAATACGACGCAGATTTTTTTCCCGAACGAAAAAAGAAAGAAAAATTTATTGGTAATCTAATAACTCTGAAACTCGGGATGATCTATCTGCACACTCATACATTATAGAAGAAGTACATCTCGTAACTACAATAGAAACTGGTCAAATGTGTCCGAGATTCTGTTACATCTGAATGCATATGCATTTTGAGGTAAATACCGAGGTGTCAAATGTGTCCGAAATTCTGTAACATCTGAATGCATTTTCAGGGAAATACCGAGATTATCCGATTAAAATAAAAAGGTGTCAAATGTGTCCGAAATTCTGTAACATCTGAATGCATTTTCAGTGAAATACCGAGGTTATCCGATATAAATAATAAAAAGGTGTCAAATGTGTCCGAAATTCTGTAACATCTGAATGCATTTTCAGGGTAATACCGATGTTATCCGATTAAAATAAAAAGGTGTCAGACTCACGATTTGCACACATTTAATGAATAAAAATAAACATGGATTTTGAACCCTAATTTATCTTCTAGTAGTAATTGGTTTGCCTTGCGGTTTTCTCAATCGCATGTAGTGATCAGACATAACATGGATCGGACATATTACTGAATTATCTACAGATAGAAGAAAATATCTGCGTAAGTGATGTAAAGCGTTATTTGGGGAAGACAATTATTAAAAATAGGTGATATAAAAAAGTTTAGCTTTCATTTTCACTCTTTTTTATATACATAACACCTATATATCTCAGTACAGTGAACGCGAATTGGGACAGATTGTTACTTAGGATGCCCCTCCACTATGACTGGTAGTAAGATTGGTTTCGCTTCAAATATAAAAAAACTGTGGCAATGTAGTGATTTTCACGGATAAAGGAACAGGAAGAGAAACCAGAAGTCTCTGTCGAGACTGAAGCTCTACTGGTTTGAACTTATAGCAAAGGAAGAGAAAGTACTTAAGCAGCTGGGATTTGAAACTTTATAAACAGCATTAAATAGAATAAGGATCGTTGATAAAGTCTCTTTATGTTCTTAGTGTAGTCTACTTGTGTGCCAAGTTATACTGAAATCAGACCAAAACTGTAGGAGGAGTAGCATTTTGAAACAATTTTACAGACATTTCTATTTTTAGTAACCACGGCAACACCGTTCATCAAAATTAAAATTCAATACACAGAATTATGTAACTTAGTGTATTCTACTTGTGTGCCAAGTAATACTGAAATCAGACCAAAACTGTAGGAGGAGTAGCATTTTGAAACAATTTTACAGATATTTCTATTTTTAGTAACACGACAACACCATTCATTGAAATCAAAAACCGATACACAGAATTATGTATCTTAGTGTATTCTACTTGTTTGCCAAGTTATACTGAAATCAGACCAAAACTGTAGGAGGAGTAGCATTTTGAAAGAATTTCATAGAAATTTCTATTTTTAATAACCACGGCAACACCCTTCATCGAAATCAAAAACCGATGCACAGAATTATGTATCTTAGTGTAGTCTACTTGTGTGCCAAGTAATACTGAAATCAGACCAAAACTGTAGGAGGAGTAGCATTTTGAAAGAATTTCACAGAAATTTCTATTTTTAGTAACCACGGCAACACCGTTCATCGAAATCAAAAACCGATACACAGAATTATGTAACTTAGTGTATTCTACTTGTGTGCCAAGTAATACTGAAATCAGACCAAAACTGTAGGAGGAGTAGCATTTTGAAAGAATTTCACAGAAATTTCTATTTTTAGTAACCACGGCAACACCGTTCATCGAAATCAAAAACCGATACACAGAATTATGTAACTTAGTGTATTCTACTTGTGTGCCAAGTAATACTGAAATCAGACCAAAACTGTAGGAGGAGTAGCAATTTGAAAGAATTTTACAGAAATTTCCATTTTTAGTAACCACGGCAACACCGTTCATCGAAATCAAAAAAACGATGCACAGAATTATGTATCTTAGTGTATTCTACTTGTTTGCCAATTTATACTGAAATCAGATCAAAACTGTAGGAGGAGTAGCATTTTGAAAGAATTTCACAGAAATTTCTATTTTTAGTAACCACGGCAACACCGTTCATCGAAATCAAAAACCGATACACAGAATTATGTATCTTAGTGTAGTCTACTTGTGTGCCAAGTTATACTGAAATCAGACCAAAACTGTAGGAGGAGTAGCATTTTGAAAGAATTTCACAGAAATTTCTATTTTTAGTAACCACGGCAACACCGTTCATCGAAATCAGAAACCGATACACAGAATTATGTATCTTAGTGTAGTCTACTTGTGTGCCAAGTTATATTGAAATTAGACCAAAACTGTAGGAGGAGTAGCATTTTGAAAAATTGTTTACAGACAGACGGACAGACAGACAGACAGACGGACGGACGCCGGACGCATTACTATCGCATAAGCTCTTCTGGTCTCTGACCAGTAGAGCTAAAAAAACGGCGATAAATAATCTCCTGGAAAAGTAGAGAAAGTGGTCAAAATATAATTCGTCCCATTCCCGGGTACATGTAGTACTAGTCTAACCATGCTGAGTGTGCATGGCGATTTTAAATATTTTTATATACAAACGAGTCTCAGTGTAATATGAGAGACAAGCAACAATCCTTTGCTGATTAAAATACTTGATGTTTTTCAACAATAAACATAGGCGCTTTTTTTAATGCAGTACACAATAATATAATTTAAGATTAAAGGATTAAAACGCATGTCTTACGTCCCTCCCCCCCCCCCCAAGACAAAATAGAAGTGATAGCGATATAGAACATGAGAATTAAAAATACACAGTATAATTTTGCATAAAGGAAAAGATACATACCTGAAAGAAAAAAATCTAAATCCAAATACGTGTGAAATCAATATTAAATAGCAGACTATGACATACCTGGTGATATAACTAGAAAAACTTGAATTTAGGGCTACAGTCTATATATACTCATCTTTCAAATCAAATTCATGTTTCTTGCAAACCCCCCCCCCCCTTTCTGTAAAACCTTAAGAATTTTGCAAAACATATATTTCATTGTCAAAATGCACGAATAATCGGGGGTCGTCACATAGATAAAAACATACACACCCACTTTGATAATTCTATTTCGTTATAATAGGCCCAGATTCTTGTTTAGGAAAAAGATTCGACGATTACTGCGCCGGGCTTCACTTTATATTTATCCAGTCACAAATTTTGAAAACTTCAGAATTTATTACATGTATATCAGATAATAATTATGTCATATAATGTAGTGACAGATGTCTAGAGTATTAAATACTTTTAAAACTACATGTTTAGATAAAGAACTATTGTAACGCTCGGGTGTACAAAAGTAAGCAGTCAATGTTGAATGTTCTATAGCAAAGGACTTTTTACGATGTTATGACGTTACGTTACAAATAATGACGTTCCTCATGTAAACATTCAAAACAATGCCATACTGTCAAATCTCTTCTTGAAAAAGTATTATAGATATCTTAAAAAGGAAAACAGTTATGAAAAACTACAAGTCTACACCATCTTTATTGAAATTCTCATTGATTTTTTAGTTAAGGCGTATTTCGATGGTTCGTGGCTTTAGCTCTTTTACTATTGTTATAGAGTATTACAAAATATGACGTACACAATGGATTCACATGAAAACATAATAAAAATATTGGAGATATTCTCAAATTTCAATGATTTAAATTTCAAGAGCTATGTTTATTACTTTTTCTTTAATATGCTATTTATGTTCATAAATAATTTTATGCCCATTTCTTGTGTATTGAAAGTGGGACAAGCGAGATAACTCTAATACTTTTGTTCGGTCTTGTTTTTGGAACAGCCTCAGTATATGATTGAGTACAATCAGTGGCAGCGCCATATTTGTATGGAAATACAATTTTATTTTTGAACAAGCAAGTTGGCTTACAGCGTGTCCAGTGCACAGTTAATACATTTGATGGACTTCTCGTGGTGTGATCTTTTGGATTTCCAAGGAATTCAGCACATTTGTAAGTGTTAAAAGACGAGACTTGAAATTCGGTCCTGGCACACGTGCGTTCCGATTTTTCATCATTCGTAACCTGTGTTGTCCCAACGATCATTGTTTTGTACTGTGTTCTTCCTTCATCAAGATGTCTGTATTAATATTTGGTGACTCACACATTCGACGCTTATATCATTATGCGAGGAATCAGAGACAACTTTGAAACAATTATATTTAATGTACAAAATGTAGCGATCTCGGTCATTGGGATTAGTGGGGACAGAATAGGTCGAAGTATGGACATTAGAGTGCTAGAAGAGGAGATTCAAAGGAACCGACCACAGAAGCTAACTTTACATATTGCGGGAAACGATATCGATCAGCCGCAGGCTGATGAGGATTCGGTTAGGGAGATTGTGTCAAAAATAATGGCAACATGTGACTTGTTTTTAAACCGGTATCATTTAAATAAGATATATGTGTGTCAGTCGTTACCAAGATATTCCACCAGACACTGCCGAGTTGTTTTAACGTTATATAATAAGTAAATAGTCTTGGCAAATCAACCTTTAAAAGAAGAAGTTAAAAACAGAAGGCAGGTTGTGTACTGGAAGTTAAAGGGCTTGAAGAACTCTGTAGTGAATAACTTTTGTGATTAGGCAATCAGGGGTGCTGTGATACATAGTACAAGTGATAGCTAGATAAATAGTTTGTATGTCATTTAGCCATATAACAATTATGGTTAATTTGCATCTTAAGTTTATGAAACAGGCAATACATCTATATGTACCTTAGCCTTAGTACCCTAGTGACTTAGAACATCTTACAAAACGGGTATTAATGATTTAAAAAAAAAAAAAGCTTACTATGCATATATGACACAATGTTATACTTTCAGCAGTTTTCTGTTTAATCACATATTAGATGCATTGTAGAGAGCCAGTCCAAGAGTGGGAAATACAGAAAGGGACCCTTGTGATCAAGCATTTATTTTTACTTAGAACAGTAAGTCTGGAAACTTTTTCTACTGCATGAGTTGCAGAAGAGCCTGTGATAATTTGCCACATGTTCAAGTATGAGTGGTAATTTTGCCACATTACTGAACAATTAGTGGTATTTTAATGTATTACTGAATCTTGATAATTTTATCAAGTTACAAATGCGATAATTCTATCGCTATGCTTTAAAATGAGTGATAATTTTTTCACGTCTTGATCAGTGCTGAATCTTGATAATTCTATCAAGTTATAAATGCGATAATTCTATTGCAATTAGTGATAATTTTATCACGTCTTCAATAGTGCTGAATCTTGATAATTCTATCAAGTTACAAATGCGATAATTCTATCGCTATGCTTTACAATTAGTGATAATTTTATCACGTCTTGATCAGTGCTGAATCTTGATAATTCTATCAAGTTATAAATGCGATAACTCTATCGCAATTAGTGATAATTTTATCACGTCTTCAATAGTGCTGAATCTTGATAATTCTATCAAGTTACAAATGCGATAATTCTATCGCTATGCTTTACAATTAGTGATAATTTTATCACGTCTTGATCAGTGCTGAATCTTGATAATTCTATCAAGTTATAAATGCGATAATTCTATCGCTATGCTTCACTAGGGATAGTGAATTAATTAGTGATATTGCAATGGTTTCTTGATACATTGTGTAGCTATATTTCACTAGTGCACTGTAATTATACAGATTGTTTTAAGATTTAAACAATAATTGGTATAAAGAACTACCCTAGAGTCAGGTCTAATGGGTAATTTTATCCTATTGCCTGATATGGACTAATATTTGGATGAGTAAATCAACAATAATTTTGCCACATTAATCAAAAGCTGATAATTTTATCAGTCATAGATAGGTTGAATTCTTGACATGATTTGTATAAATTAGGCATACATGCTAACATCCATTTACAGAGATGAGTACCGGTAATAGGCCTACAGACTATGGGGTGGTTACAAAGCCAGTTAATTTACAACAAGAGGAAGTCGCAAGTGACACTCCAACAAGCAACAATCATTCAAGCCAATTAGAAGATGGCAATTTTACCAAGTAATTCAGGTACTAATAACAAACAGCATCTAAGGAGTTATCGCTTAGCGCAGGGGTTAAGAATCCCAGTATCATTAAGCCATTGGGTCTCGGTGTAGATTCTAAGATAAAAAGCAAAATCTGGGGAAATGAATTTGTTGATTTGGAAATTTGTTAGGAATCAAAAATAAGAATAATTATAAAGGCTTTGAAATCAGTGAAATCTTAGAAGGGGAGTGTGAAATAAAGCCCAAAAAGCAAACATTAAATTCAGAAATCCATAGTGAGGCATTGGCTATCAGTTTGGGTAAATCCAAAGTAGGTCTAAATTCTGGGTTTCTGGTATTCATAATCAATTCAAATCTGTTCAATATCAGGAGGTAGAAGATGCAGTAGGTTGAATGCGAATATATGAGAAAAATTGCGGGTTGTTTAAATTGGATATTCAGAATGCATATAAAATTGTTCCAATACATTGTTCAGATTGGGAATGGTTGGGTTTTACTTTAGAAAATGAATACTATTTTGACAAAACTCTCCCTATGTGACTTAATTTTTCTTGTCAGTTATTTGAAGAATTCAGTACTGCAGTACATTGGGTATGTGAAAACAAGTTAGGCTTACATGGGAGACTAGTTCATGTTTTTGTTCAAGGATATTGGTATTCCAATTAAGGAGTTAAAAACTGTCCTTCCCTGTGCTTCGCTTGTATGTTTGGGTATTGAGTTGGATTCTATTTTGATGGAGTCATGTTTAGCAGAAGACAAGTTAACTAAAGCTAGACACCTAATACAAATTCACAAGTCTAAAAAATCTATAACATTACTAGAGTTACAGTCTGTAATAGGTCTGTTAAACTTCGCCTGTTCAGTGGTCATTCCAGGACGCCCATTTCCTAGGCAGCTAATTGATCTGTTAATTGAGTTAACTCAACCTTTTCATCATAGGAGATTGAATAAGGAAGCTCAAGTGGATTTAAATGCTTGGGGATTGTTTTTGGAGCATTTCAATGGCAAGTCACTGTTTTCATCAGAGCAATGGGACAATTCTGACTCATTACAATTGTATATGGATACAAGTAACATTGGTTTCTGTGGTTATTTACGAAATCAGTATTTTAGTGGTATATGGCCTAAAACCTGGAAAACCTATCATATTACAATAAAAGGAGTTATTTCCCAGTGTACTTGCAGTTCAGCTTTGGGCAGATCAGTTTGAAAATTGATGTGTTATTATTAAAATTTTTTTCACGGATAATGATGCTGTTGTGCACATCATCAACAAACAAACCTAAAGTAAAGACAAATGGTTCTTGTTTGTCGTTTAGTAGTGCAATATTTTAAACACAATATTTTATTTCAAGGAAGACATGTATCGGGTTTAGATAATGTTTTAGCTGATCATCTTTCTCGCCAGCAGATTCCACAGTCCCTACAAAAAATTTCCTACAACAACCCTGTAGCATGCCATAACAACGAGGACAATCTCAAAGTTTAGAATCAATAGCTTCAGATCTAATAAATCAGTCATTAGCAGCATCAACTCATAATACTTATCAAAGGGCAATTGAATATTGCCATTGTTTGGTGTCATCATTTTGCTTTGCCAAGGAAAGGTGTACCAGCAAAAGCAGAAGCTTAAGATATCATTTTGTTTATAGCTTATTGTTACTGGCAACCTATGTTTCAGCATTAAGTATTCAACATAAGATAAGGAATATGAATGGCCCAACTTTTAGTGAAAAAATGTTTACAAGGTTACAAGAATAAGACAAGCTTAGTTGACCCTAGAATACCTATAACACCAATCATTCTTAAACAGCTGATAGCTTCTTTACAATATACAACAAGTTTATATTTTGTACAGGTACTTATGAAAAGTGTGTATTTAGTGGCATTTCACTGTTTTCTTAGGATTGTAATTTACAGCTTCAAAAGACAGAAATTGTCATTTATTGACAATACAATCTGTACATTTTTTAGAAAATACTTCAGACTGCCCAGTAGGGTTGGAGTTGACTATGAAAACTTTCAAACATGGTAAAGGTCAATCTTACACTGTGCATGTGAAAAATGACAGCAAAGATAACACAATATGTCCTGTTCAGGCCCTATGGACATATTTTCAATTACGAAAACCAACTTCTGGTCCTCTTTTTACTTTCATGGATGGGTCACCGGTGTCACGGAAATATTGTACAGATCAGTTATGTTTGCCATTAAATTGGTGTGGGTTAGATTGTAAATGATATAAAGGTCACAGCTTTAGAATCAGAGCAGCAACAACGGCTTTTTCCAGTGGAGTTCTAGAGCAAAAAATGAAATCAATGGGGCGGTGGTCATTAGACGCTTTCAAAAAGTACATTCGAATCCCCTTTGTAAACCTTTGACTGCTCACGAGGTGAGGTTGAGGTAAAGAGTTATGACCATGGTGACAAGAGCATCTGGTCTAATTATAATTCATGACATTTCAAATCTACTCTGAGTTGAGTTCCTATAAAATAGTGAGTAATTTGTTAACTTGTTTGGTTGATTGCAATCAAGTGTTTTAATTACTGGTGTCACAAAATTATACCCAATCATGGTGACAAGAGCATCTGGTCAGATTATATTTCATGACATTTCAAATCTACTTTGAGTTGAGGTTGAGGTTATGAGTTATGACCATGGTGACAAGAGCATCTGGTCAGATTATAATTCATGACATTTCAAATCTACTCTGAGTTGAGTTCCTATAAAATAGTGAGTAATTTGTTAACTTGTTTGGTTGATTGCAATCAAGTGTTTTAATTACTAGTGTCACAAAATTATACCCAATCATGGTGACAAGAGCATCTGGTCAGATTATAATTCATGACATTTCAAATCTACTTTGAGTTGAGTTCCTATAAAATAGTGAGTAATTTATTTGGTTGATGTCAATCAAGTGTGTTAATTACTGGTGTCACAAATTATACCCAATCATGGTGACAAGAGCATCTGATTGTAAAATAAATATCAAGCCAGTAATAGAGAATATGAGGGTTTGGACAATTGTCAAAATATGTGAACAAGTGTGACACATTATCTGTTTCAGGAAAGAGGACATTGGCTTAGAAAAACAGTTTCAACCATGATGACAGGAGCATCTGGTTGTATCAAGTAGTAAAGTTTTGATGTAATTATGCATCTACAAGTGTGACACATTATCTGTTTCAGGAAAGAGGACATTGGCTTAGGAAAACATTTTCAACCATGATGACAGGAGCATCTGGTTGTATCAAGAAGTAGTAAAGTTTTGACGTAATTATGCATCTAACAAAGTTTGTGTACAATGCATAATAATATGGTATTGTTTACAAGAGTTGAAATACTTTCTTTGTATGTTGGTAATGTGTTATTTTTCATTGTTTGTATCCGGTTTGTATGAATTTTAGGGATACTTCTATTGTAGTAAGATTAAGACTCGCACTAGGGTTGGGTGGGGATTACTGCTGATGACAGTTCAGATCTGCCTGTCATTGGCAGTAAGTGGCATTTTTACCTTACCCCACCTTTGATGTAAAAATTTTATACAGTAATGTTTTGATCTATTTCGAAGTTGCATGTAGTGATATTGGTATCACTGCAAGGTTTATAAATGTAAATCTATCAAACTACATTTTCATTTTTGTAATAGTTTTACAAAATTGTCATTTGGTAATAAATGACCTTTTTCAACTTCAAACGGTGTTGTGTTGGTATCAGATAGTATAATATTACATCAAACAGAGCAACCTTTAGTGCGAGTATCAGGAAGATGGGCATAAATGCTATTTATGTTCATAAATAATTTTATGCCCATTTCTTGTGTATTGAAAGTGGGACAAGCGAGATAACTCTAATACTTTTGTTCGGTCTTGTTTTTGGAACAGCCTCAGTATATGATTGAGTACAATCAGTGGCAGCGCCATATTTGTATGGAAATACAATTTTATTTTTGAACAACCCTCCCACCTCTCCCTAATAGTTAAAAAATTATAGTGTTCTTAATTGATGTGAATAATTTGACAATATTTTTCCATATTTCTTTTTTCAGTAGGTAAGGCATTTTTACCTTACCCCACCTTTGATGTAAAAATTTTATAAAGTAATGTTTTGATCTATTTCGAAGTTGCATGTAGTGATATTGGTATCACTGCAAGGTTTATAAATGTAAATCTATCAAACTACATTTTCATTTTTGTAATAGTTTTACAAAATTGTCATTTGGTAATAAATGACCTTTTTCAACTTCAAACGATGTTGTGTTGGTATCAGATAGTATAATATTACATCAAACAGAGCAACCTTTAGTGCGAGTATCAGGAAGATGGGCATAAAATATTTTTATTTCCCCTTTCTTTAAGAGCTACAGATTATCATAACGTCAAAAGCACACTGCAACGACGTCAACCTACCTATCAATTGCAAAATCGTTTAAGAAATCAGTTATATCAAATTGTAATTACATTTTTATATCTACAATTTCTTAATTTTGTTTAATTTCAATAATTAAGCGAAAAAAATTGCATTAAAACAATAAATACGCTTCATTTTACTATGGTGCGCGAAATATTGCGCAATGGAAACTATAGTCGGCCCCCTTAAAATGGAAGGGATTCCTCATGCATCGGAAAGTATCCAAATTATACTCATACATGTAGCTACCTTTCTAGGGAGGAAATTCTTCAAAATCATATGTCAGTTCTGAATATTTTAATATACCAAACAACCAAAATGAATTTGAATTACCATATCTATTTTGGATTAATTGATTATTATCTATATTGGATACTGACTTCATAAAAATCCCTATACAAAGCAGGTTCCAGAAAAGTTCTACCAAGTCTCTTCACAAAAATACTAATAATAGTGAAGGAGAAACTTTAAGAGCACTGTTGAACAATATAATTGAAAAGTGGTGTAAATCAAATGTGGATACTTAAAAAATCAAAGGAACTTCTGGAAATTTGATATTACTAAATTTTACCAAAATCATTAGCTTAGAAACTTATGACTTTTCAACTTTATTCACAGACATTCCCCACGATAACTCAGAGTCCAGGCATTTAACATCATTGACATCTGCTTTTTTAATAAAATTGGAATTCGTAAATTTACTTATCTTGTCATTGGTCAATTTGGAAAATAACTTTGTTAAAAACATTCTGTGTGTAAACACAAGTACTCTGAAGATAATATTAAAAAGATGCTGGAATTTTTTTATTGACAATATCTCTGTGGTTTTTGGAGACCAGGTCTTCCATCAATCTATTGGCATTTACATGGGTACCAAACGCGCCCCATTATTTGCAGACCTACGTATATTTGTATTCATATGAAGCAGAATTTTGTTCAAAATCATTTCCGTGAAAAGAAAACACTTGCTGTGACCTTAAACTCGACATTTAGATATATCGACGACGTACAATGTATAGTCAATTAACAATAGTTATTTCCATTCTTATGTCGACACGATTTATCCCGATGAGCTTGAAATAAAAGTTAAAGAGTTTGACACATCTATATATGTATCTTTTACTAGAAAAGATGTTATCTTATAATAAAGCTTTATGATAAACGTGATCGTCAACTTCCCTTACTACACAGCAAAATACTTAAATATCCGGCATACGGAGTTTATATCTCTCAGTTGATTCGATACGGAAGATTATGTTCTACGTATGAACAATTTCTAAAACGAGGTAAGTTACTGACAAACAAGTTGATGATTCAGAAGCAAAAATACCAACAGTAATCATTTCTTAAGTTCTATGGTCGATACAAAGACCTTGTCAGCAAATAGAATTTATCATTAAGTTCAATGCTGACTGACGTTTTTCATTCTGATTGTTAAACCATTATTTACACACTGAGATGTCCACGGATTGTTTATGTTATTTCCAGATCATGACAAGGTGCACAAGGCAAATTTGACCGGTAGGCAGCGGACGCTCACTCCTCCATGGTACTTGATCCCATCTCTGATGTTTTTGAGGTCCATGTTTGCTCCGCTCCTATTTTGTTATTTGACTTTTGATCTCGAATACTGTTCGTCATCTCCACATGTGACAAAAATGGTTTACTCAGCCGTAATCAAGCAACAAACGGCTGTAAAGTTAAACTTTTATCTTGAAAAATCTTTGCAGAAGTATTCAATAATTTGTAAACGGTTTCTGAAGGAAAAAACTTCCAGAAGTCCAATCATAAATTGAATCGATCGTTTTAGTAAAGGAAGGGAGATGATTAAAAATTATGTTTGTTCTATTGCACAGTGAAACGGAGCTGGGGGAAGAGAAATGTTCTTTGTTAATCAATTTTTATAAAAGATAGTTCAGTTGAATATCTTAACAATAATATAATTATTAAATACACTAAAATATCATGTACTTTAGACATTTAACATATAGAATATTAAAATGTGTCAATTATTAATAATAATAGTGGTGATCGTTTGGTTAAAGTATTTGGACTATTGTTACATATGAAAATTTAAGAAATCTTTGATATCAATTTTATGTAGAGTAGGAAGAAACGTCTTTCATTCACAATGGTCTATTAGTACATGTTGTAATCTATTTAAAAGATGTAGTTGTAGCAACCAATTTATGTCAGCAGTAACGTGAAAATTTAGCGTGTTTGCATTTTATTGTCTTAATCAGAATCATTGTTGCTGTTACATTATTCAGGTATCGTCAATTTTGTATCTAAAAAGTAATAATCATTACAGAAATTGAATAGCAAAATTTGTGAAAAATGAATGTAATGTTATACCGGGAAATTTTTAACAACTTAAGAAATTCTTATTTGGTCTCCTTTTTCTAGAACGAGTGTTCTTATCGTAAGGACAATATAATACAAAACATGACGCTAACTATACATGTATATATCTGTATCGATGTTAATGCATTGACAGCGAGTAATAGGTAACCGACTTTGTAGGCAAAATGGAATGTTCCGTTGAAATATTGGAATATTTATGTCGATTTATAGGTAGAATATAATTCATTGCGATAAAGCCCGATAAGAATAAAGACGTAGAAGACATTAACAAAAATGGAAGGGAACCAGTCTAATATAAAAACCAACGGGTACGATTTACCGGTCTTCGGATTGGACAATGGGCAGTTTTTGATTATTCACATACCCGCACTCTTCTGCATTTTTATGAGCTTGATTTGTGCCTTAACAGTTCTGATTCTCTCTTTCAAGAAAAGAAACATAAAGTCATTTTTCTCCTGGTCAAAAAGTGAGCGTTTCGTGGTGTACATGGCCATTTGTGATGGTACCTTTAATGTTGCCCATAGCTTTGATCATTTGCACATTGTTATTTCCCAGAACCACGTGTATCCCAGAGAGCTATGCGAGTTTTACGCATTTATGTTGGTCGAGTTTATTACCGCACAAAATTTAATGGTGAATATCGTTGCCATCAATGCATTTGTGTTGATTTATTTCAACAAGAATATCAACTTTGGAAAATACGACTGGAAGATTTTGGTGTGGATTTTTGGAGTACCTTTTGTTGGGGCCACCTTCGCTGCCAGTTTTGAACAACTGGGACCCGCAGGAGCTTTGTGAGTACGGTTATGTCTCTAGAGAACCTAGCTTTGGTCAAATACAGTATTATTTTAGCGGATAAAAATTATTTGCTAAAGAATATTTTTCAATATGCGTCTAGATAGGTTTTTCGCAACCTCTTTTTAAGCTCAAATAAAAGAGTATTAACACTTTCTGTGCGTTTATTTAAAAGGACACATTAATGAATTATGAAATCTGGATGAGATCGTAAAAGTCAAGTCCCTTGTTCAAGTAGGCGCTGAAACGAAAAAAAGATTCCTCGCAAGTGCCGAGTACAGATCCCATTCTATTTCCAATACAGACCCATTGACATGTAGATCTAATTACTTAATCTATCAGCTCAAAATAACAAAATATAGTTGTTCCCTAGCAGTCAGATGGCAATTTACAGACAAAATGGTTTTGCAGAAAGCTTTATTAGAAGGGAACAAATAACAAGTCATCCTCGTGGCGCAGTGGTATAGTCCAAAATAGCTGACGTTTTCCAGGCCTTTTCACGATTTTGATATTTAATGTATTAAATCTGCAGCCCTCCACCGGCAAGTGAGAGCGTCTCCATAAGAGTTTCAATATTCTCGAATGGGACGTGAAACATCTTGCAAACAAATAACTTCACCCTGTTTAGATCAATTCATTGGTCTTTGGGGATGGGCCTCTTTCACACAAAGAGTCAACAGTGTGTAAAATAAATGTGACGACTACGAAGTGATAAATTAAATGACGAGTTTATTATCTAAAAATAATAATTAATTTGTTCGTCATCTGGTCTTCAAACATGGATTAAACATGACATTCCCGGAAAAAAATCATTATATTCACTTGCTCTCAGCATATACTGGTAATCTGAGAACATAAAAGGGAAAAAATTCGTTACATGATCAAAGAATGTCATTAGAAGTATTCTTCTATCGCCTCTTCTGGCTGAATGCTTCATATACCATTTAATTCAAATAGAAAGAAACAGTCACGAATTGTACATTACTAACATTTGAACTACACGTGCAAAGAAGCTCTCGCTTGCTATCATAAATATATTTGTTAATGACGTGCTTGAAAAAAAAGACCATATACACACAATATGAAACCACGAAGTATAGAAATAAGTTTGATGGATACCGAATGTATATTTCAATTAATTTACTAGGTTCTTTCGTTGATCTTTGTTTGAAATATGGAAAAAATTACGTGATTGATTTATTTACAGCTTCACATCAATAACAACTTCACACAAAAATTAGTATAACAAAAATCAATTTCTTCGATTTTCAGTTGATGTGTCGCTAATCTTACTTACATTTGTATTACATTTCAGTTGCTTTTTTGACGGTGTGAAGGGTGTCATTGCCAATATATGCTTCACCACAGTCCCTTTGACCCTGATATTGTTAATGAACACCATCCTGTACCTTCTCACGTGGACCCGCATCAGATCAGACACGGAACGTATCAAGCACACGATTGGTCAAAAGTCTGTCACCATGCGCATGGCTCATAATGCCGCGCGCAATATGACCTTTTTTGTTGCGGCATTTTTCGTCCAATGGTGGGCCTTTGCAATCTACGGAGTATGGGCTCTTGTTGATCACGTTCCACAAATTTTGTTTCAATTTGTCACAATTTTTAACAACCTCGGAGGTGTAGTTAACCTGGTCGTGTACATATTTATAAGAAAGCACTCTGAAATCGCTCCACAGCCTTCTACCAACGAAAGCACGGTAAAAACCTCTGCCTAATTTGGCTTCAGAGATTCGTTAGTCTTTTTAATCCACTCAATAGTGTTGCACCCGAATTCTTTTTTTATTCTCGAAAAATATTTTCTGACTGTGAAAACACGATAAAGCAATTGCACGTGAAAAATAATCTGATTTCAGCATACGTCATATAAGTGTAATAATAAATAGTAAAATAATGATAAACAGCTGTTTTCAATATATTCAGTGGAATATGATATCATAACAACATCACACCTTATTTGAGAAATATGCTTTATCATTCTGAAAAAAAAATTATAGAGAAAATATTATGCTTTCCATGAATGAATACAAATGAACAATACGATGATTTTTTTTTAACAAGATGTGTTTGTGAAACACTATGCGCCTGGCGGCAACAAAGTTCGTATAAAAGCTATTTTTAGCATATAGGTCAAGGTAAAAAAAAATCATTGGCCTTGGTGTCATTTGAAAGAACTTAATTAGTTGAGTAATCATACTAAATATGAAGTATCCATCTCCTATGTTTCAAAAGTTATGACGAAAAACACCTCACCTTGTCCGCAACATAACGTTTTGGAGTTTTCCTTTTATTGGCTTTTTAATTTTTTCAGGGAATACCAAAATACATAATCTTTCCATCTTGATCATCTTGTAAATGAATACACTGTCCTTGACTGGCATTGGAATCAATAATGTTACAAGCACCAATCTTTTAAGAATAAAAAAGTGTCCCCTTACCTTAACCTTTTGTTGAAATATGTATACATACGATGTTCATCTGCGACAAGTGCTCTTTATTTTGACTGCTTGAATAATGCTAAACGTCGAGTTGGCAAATATTTTTACATTGTAGCCTATTTCGGCAATACTTTACGTTATGATATTCTAAACAGATCAATTATTTAATTTTCAGTCGTAATGCCCCTCATTCACCCACGTATAGATGCTTTTTCCATCAGACGGACGGACGCCTTACTATCGCATTTAAGCTCTTCTGGTCTTCGACCATTGTCACCATTACAGCTAAAATTACATTTCAGATCAAGGCACGCGCAATAAATAAAATTCTCTAGCTGAACATACACTGAATATGATCTTTAGGATTATTCTTTTCGCTTTAAATAGCTTCATTCCGATCGGCGTTAGGCAAGGTCCTCGCTTATGGGACAACCTTTTCAAAGCCAATTTGTAGATGGGCGGAATTAAATCAAATGAAGCATAGAAACAGGAAATAATTGTAATAATAATATATTTAACAAGCAAATTCAAAGAATTGTGGTCCCCCGCTTTCGGTGTCTTTGTGGGTGAGATGTTATTTTTATGACATATTGTGTGTAATACGAACATCCTATCATATGTCATTTATTTAGAAAGTAACACTGAAGTTGATTTTTTTGAAGGATGAAAACCCTAATCCTGACCGTTAAAAAGTTATGGCCAAAGTAAAAAGTTTTTTAAAAGTAGGTCAAATCCAAGGTCAAGATCAAAGGGTCAAAGTTGTTGATATCCAATGAAAAGTTTTCTCACAAGGATTACATATGTGAAGTATGAAAGCCCTAGACCTTACTGTTCAAAATTTATGGTCAAGGTTAAAGTTTTTTCATAAGTACATAAATCTTTAAGGTCAAGGTCAAAAGGTCAAAGTTGTTGATATCCAAAGAAAGGACTTGCCACAAAGAATACATATGTAAAATATAAAAGTCCTAGTATCTACCGTTCAAAAGTTGTGACCAAAGTTAAAGTATTTTTAAAAGTAGTTAAAACTCCAAGGTCAAGGTCAAAGGGTAAAAATTGTTGGTATCCAATGAAAGGTCTTTTCAAAAGGATCACATATGTGAAGTACAAAAGCCCTAGTCCTCACCGTTCAAAAGTAATGGTCAAGGTTAAAGTTTTTTCTTAAGTACATAAATCTCCAAGATCAAAGTCAAAAGGTCAAGGTTGTTGGTATCCAATGAAATGTCTCACCACAAGAAATACATATGTGAAATATAAAAGTCCTAGTATCTATTGTTTAAAAGTTGTAACCAAGGTTAAAGTTTTTAAAATGTAATTAAAACTCCAAGGTCAAGGTCAAAGGGCAAAAGTTATTGGTATCCAATGAAAGGTCTTCTGACAAGGATTATATATGTGAAGTACGAAAGCCTTCGTCCTCACCGTTCAAAAGTTATGGTCAAGGTTAAAGTTTTTTCATAAGTACGTAAATCTCCAAAATCAAGGTCAAAAGGTCAAGGTTGTTGTTATCCAATGAAAGGTTTTGCCACAAACAATACATATATGAAATATGAAAGTCCTAGTATCTACTATTTAAAAGTTATGGCCAAAGTAAAAGTTTGGAATTTTTGTGTAAAAGTGGGTCAAACTCCAAGGTCAAAAGGTCAAATTTGGTGGTACCAAAAGAAAGGTCTTGTCACAAGGAATACACATGTGAAATATGAAAGTCATAGCTCCACTAAATCAAAAGTTATGGGCAAGGTTAAAGTTTTTGTGACGGACAGACTGACGGACAGACAGACAGACGAATAAGATTTAATGTCCCCTCGCTTTCGCGAAAGCGGGGGACAAAAATAGATTATAAGTTTGCACTATTTATTCAAAAGGAAACTTTACCCTTACAGTGCCTGAACTATTTTATATTATTATTACGTATGTAAAATGACAGGTTAACATGAACGATTACATGTAAAGGTACATAAACACAGATTTGAAGTGAATATTTCTCAAAATCTTTGTATGATATCACGACTTATATGTTGAGATAGCATTTCACACGCTACATAAAGATCTGAAGAAACGAAACCATTCAGGGTCATCTCCTGGTGACCTCTCAATTATCCAATAAAATGTTAACCTTCCAGAATTTAGAGGTATCTCGGAATTCAGTTACAGAAGTAAAAGCCCCGATGATAAACGAACGGAAAATCGTGACTTAGTTTCCGTAGTCTGCTAAGAGAACGGCAACAGCCTTTTCTGTACAGAAATGTAATAGGTACTTGCTTTTATCTTGGTTTTCAGCTCTTTGTTTGGTATCTTCTCCACAGTTACTTCCACTTCTACATTCATTTTCCCGAACTTCAATTAAATACGATCTCTCTAATTGGTCAAAATTTTAATGAAAATTTTTATTAGAAAGGTCTCCAGGAGATGACCCTGAATGGGGTTTCTTCTGATCCTTATATAGCGATCTATGTGAGCGAATCAAAGGATCTGATTTTAATAAGATTGGATGGTAAATATCTTAAAGAGGCTAGGGAGTCAACAAATTTAACCACCAGTTATAACTTAATTTTTTAGATATATCTTAAGCCCTCAACTATCATTTGGCGAAGAAAAAATTCATAAACTTTAGTTTTAAAATTTGATCATTTTATTATATCTTTATATCGATCTCTTCTAAAGGAGATATGATTGATTGATTGAATATTGTCTAACGCCGAGTCGGCAATTTTCCAGCCATGTTTCGGCGGACCATTAGTTTAAATCGGTTTTTGAAAGGTTTTTGGTTTCTATGGTGGCCCCCATTGAGCCTACTCTTTTTCGAACTCCAGAGAAACGATCTTTTACGTGCCAAGAAGGTTGTTATCCTTAGTTTCAACCATATTTTATTTGAACATGACAAGCAAGAAATACAGGCAAGAAGTACAAAGATCAAAAAGGATTCGGAAACAAGTTTCAAAAACTTAAACTAATCCGTTTCCTTATTATTTATGATAAAGATGACAGACCCTTATTAGATGGTCACATAACACGGTTTTAAGCTGCATTACAACAATATTTGAGATTGACATACATATTGAGTATGAAGTCATGTGAATTACACAAATGAATGACATTCTAATTATACGGAAGAAATCTAATAGATGTCCAATATGTATTGGAAGAAAAAAAAAGCAATAGAAAGTGGTTGAATTAACAAAGAAGATACATGTAATTAAAGAATAAATACAGGAGCAGTAACAAATATAAACACAAATTTGAGAAAAATAACAATAAAAGAATGGGGAAATAATGAAGAAAAAAATGAATGACGCTTGCTACATGCAGTTGACAGAATGTACAAAAGAACATACCCACGGGAGATGGAGTAGTGAATAATTACTATGGGAAAACTGATTACACAAATCTTTTGGTAGCTACAATAAATTTTTGGACAGATTTAAAGATCGCAACGTTTTCTGCCAATGAGAGATTTTGGTCACCAAATAATAATATATTGGAGTTGATGTAATACGGAAGTGTATAGATAAATCTACCCTTGACACGGGGCACCATTAAATGTCCCGTCCGACGGACTTAGATATATATAAACTGTTAAAAATATTGCATAAACTCTTAATAAAATAAATTTGATATGTACATGTATATCTCATTAAAATTGTTTTCATAAAATTGTTTTCATAACTGTATTTAAATTTTACTATAATAACCCGTTTCTTGTAGATTTTCTAAAATTTTATAAACATGAACATATGTAAAAAGTTCGTACATTTTTTTCACACGAATAGGTGTAAAATCGGAACAGTTTAAAAGTATGTGCTTTATAGTAATCGGGCAGTCACAGGATGTACATTCCGTCTAAAGGAGATAAAAATAGTCTAAAAATGGCCACAACCACCCAGCCCTTTAATAGGAAAAATAAAATAAAGACATCTGCTTTCGTTTCCATGGCAGCAGTAAAAAATGTCAAATAAAACCCCTTTATTTTTCCAAGATATCGGTCTGACTTTAATTAAGCCTTTCACTGATCGTTAATTATTTCAAAAAAGATACGTATTTAATGTTTTCGTAATTATCCTCTGCTTTGATTGCAGTGGTGTTTCAGGATGGTAATTTCATGCTCATTTATTACCTCTTTGTATATTATTATTTACTATGTTTCATTGTGCTATGTTTTAATTGAACTTTGTGTTTTATGCGAGGTGAAAGTAAAATTTGAACAAAATGAAATATGACTTGTTTCTATGATTCTGTATTATGAGTAGATTAACTAATACAGCCTGGAAGATGGTGTCCTGGGGCTATAAACACGTATATACATGTAAATGTACATTTATGCGTTCTTGCACCCCTCAAATTCATCAGTGAGCTTGATAGTTTATTTGTTTCTTGTTGTTTAATATAAACATTTTAAGTAATCGGTTTATGAAAGGTTTTTGTTTTCTCTGACGGCCCACACTGAGCCTACTCTTTTTCAAACTCCAGAGAAACGATCGTTTTACGTGCCAAAGATCTGTCATCCTTGACATAGTTATAATCATTCAATGTTCCGTCCAACGGCCTTAATTTTTTTTATACCCCCCGCTTGAAAAGCGGGAGGGTAAATATACAGTAATCGGTTTGTACGTCCGACTGGATGATCCTCAGACATTATGGCATCCCTAACAAGATCATATCCATCATTCAGATGCTATACAAGGACGTCCTTCCGTCTGTCTGTTACGCTTATCCGCAACTCCTCTTATACCACTAAGTGAAATTTCACGAAACTTTCACAAAATCTTTATTACATACTGCCATTGTGCACCTCCTATTTTACTTTTAGATCCGACACATATTTTGTGTTTCCCGGCCACAGCAAATCATGGACTTTGCCATTATAACCATATGGGAGGCGGGGGTATCATTTAGTGAGCTCATTGCTCACAATAACTCTAGTT